>NW_027364293.1:0-264337 GCF_046119375.1 Phyllobates terribilis
CAACAGCTCTCTTATATACTCATGCAGCTCCACACACACAAACACTTATATATATATATATATATATATGTACACTCATCCATCGTATACATTACCACATCTTGAAATTCCTTCCAGGAATGTGACTGATCACATGACCTGAAAGGTTCAATGGCTAATCAACAACTTTGTTTGATTGGGACCCTATCCATGCCACCTCACATATCAGGAGTGTCGTTCTTCTTTTCATAAAGAGGTCCAAGGGCTAGTCTTGCAGAAGTTTTTTCAGCTACACAGGATGCGCAACATCCGTGCAAGTCCTGGTGACTTTCTCCCCTGCACTGCACCGATCAGATAGATCAGTGTGGGGCAGGAGAAAGGAGAACAGTTCTTTCAGTGATCATGAAGGATGCTGTCAGTGTTTTCCTCCATCAGAATAAGCAGCCTCTAGACTGTAAGAAACGCACACATTTTAACATCATTTTGATTGTCTAAAATTTACTGCAGCTAAATATTACATTTGGTTTACAATGCATTTTGCCAGATATGTTGTCACTTGTCAAAGCTAAGAATTTTACATGCTGGGTTTTTTATGGCACATTTAGCACTGATAAGTTGTCACACTCTTGCTTAATATGTTAACATTCTGTCTGTAAACTGTATATGCATAGCTACCTTTTTGAAGCAATATTGAGATTTACTTAAGAACGTGGGGCCCAATAAATACCATCAATGGTGCCCAGTCCAAGAGATGGTGGATCCTATAGGTAAACACCACCTCATCATGCACTAAAACTTACTAAAAAAAAAAAAGATGTGAAGTTCACACATATAGAAAATGGACATTTTGTGAATACATATTACACGTATTGTAAAATAGATAGAGCTCATATGTAGAGTTTGTTTGATAAACTTTCCTACTACTTTGTCTAAATTAGAAGCAAATTGGTTGAACATTACTTCTACCTAAAATGGCAGAAAACGCACCTATCTTGGTGATGGACAGGACAGCTAGAGGGGATATGGAGGAGGCTGTTATTTTTTTTTTAATAGGTGTACTTTCACCAATTTGCTGATAATTCATTGAAAGTAGATGATCGGTACAATTGCTGCCAATGCATTTTTAAAGCTGTATTGTCATGAGTCAATTTGATCATGTTAGGTTCTTGCATAGGTCCTTATAGCATTGATAAGTTTCCACCCTCTTTCCTACATACACACATCTCTCCTGCATACACACAACTCTACTACTATCACACACGCAATTTTCCGAAATACACACACAACTCTCCTCCATACACAAACACAGTTCTAACACATATAGCTTTTCTACAGCTTTGAAGTATGCACTCACACCTCTGTTACATACACGCACTGTTTTGCTACATACTTGTACACAGCTTTCTTACATACACCAACAGCTCTCTTATATACTCATGCAGCTCCACACACACAAACACTTATATATATATATATATATATATGTACACTCATCCATCGTATACATTACCACATCTTGAAATTCCTTCCAGGAATGTGACTGATCACATGACCTGAAAGGTTCAATGGCTAATCAACAACTTTGTTTGATTGGGACCCTATCCATGCCACCTCACATATCAGGAGTGTCGTTCTTCTTTTCATAAAGAGGTCCAAGGGCTAGTCTTGCAGAAGTTTTTTCAGCTACACAGGATGCGCAACATCCGTGCAAGTCCTGGTGACTTTCTCCCCTGCCACTGCACCGATCAGATAGATCAGTGTGGGGCAGGAGAAAGGAGAACAGTTCTTTCAGTGATCATGAAGGATGCTGTCAGTGTTTTCCTCCATCAGAATAAGCAGCCTCTAGACTGTAAGAAACGCACACATTTTAACATCATTTTGATTGTCTAAAATTTACTGCAGCTAAAATTACATTTGGTTTACAATGCATTTTGCCAGATATGTTGTCACTTGTCAAAGCTAAGAATTTTACATGCTGGGTTTTTTTATGGCACATTTAGCACTGATAAGTTGTCACACTCTTGCTTAATATGTTACATTCTGTCTGTAAACTGTATATGCATAGCTACCTTTTTGAAGCAATATTGAGATTTACTTAAGAACGTGGGGCCCAATAAATACCATCAATGGTGCCCAGTCCAAGAGATGGTGGATCCTATAGGTAGACACCACCTCATCATGCACTAAAACTTACTAAAAAAAAAAAAAGATGTGAAGTTCACACATATAGAAAATGGACATTTTGTGAATACATATTACACGTATTGTAAAATAGATAGAGCTCATATGTAGAGTTTGTTTGATAAACTTTCCTACTACTTTGTCTAAATTAGAAGCAAATTGGTTGAACATTACTTCTACCTAAAATGGCAGAAAACGCACCTATCTTGGTGATGGACAGGACAGCTAGAGGGGATATGGAGGAGGCTGTTATTTTTTTTTTAATAGGTGTACTTTCACCAATTTGCTGATAATTCATTGAAAGTAGATGATCGGTACAATTGCTGCCAATGCATTTTTTAAAGCTGTATTGTCATGAGTCAAATTTGATCATGTTAGGTTCTTGCATAGGTCCTATAGCATTGATAAGTTTCCACCCTCTTTCCTACATACACACATCTCTCCTGCATACACACAACTCTACTACTATCACACACGCAATTTTCCGAAATACACACACAACTCTCCTCCATACACAAACACAGTTCTAACACATATAGCTTTTCTACAGCTTTGAAGTATGCACTCACACCTCTGTTACATACACGCACTGTTTTGCTACATACTTGTACACAGCTTTCTTACATACACCAACAGCTCTCTTATATACTCATGCAGCTCCACACACACAAACACTTATATATATATATATATATATATATATATGTACACTCATCCATCGTATACATTACCACATCTTGAAATTCCTTCCAGGAATGTGACTGATCACATGACCTGAAAGGTTCAATGGCTAATCAACAACTTTGTTTGATTGGGACCCTATCCATGCCACCTCACATATCAGGAGTGTCGTTCTTCTTTTCATAAAGAGGTCCAAGGGCTAGTCTTGCAGAAGTTTTTTCAGCTACACAGGATGCGCAACATCCGTGCAAGTCCTGGTGACTTTCTCCCCTGCACTGCACCGATCAGATAGATCAGTGTGGGGCAGGAGAAAGGAGAACAGTTCTTTCAGTGATCATGAAGGATGCTGTCAGTGTTTTCCTCCATCAGAATAAGCAGCCTCTAGACTGTAAGAAACGCACACATTTTAACATCATTTTGATTGTCTAAAATTTACTGCAGCTAAAAATTACATTTGGTTTACAATGCATTTTGCCAGATATGTTGTCACTTGTCAAAGCTAAGAATTTTACATGCTGGGTTTTTTTATGGCACATTTAGCACTGATAAGTTGTCACACTCTTGCTTAATATGTTAACATTCTGTCTGTAAACTGTATATGCATAGCTACCTTTTTGAAGCAATATTGAGATTTACTTAAGAACGTGGGGCCCAATAAATACCATCAATGGTGCCCAGTCCAAGAGATGGTGGATCCTATAGGTAAACACCACCTCATCATGCACTAAAACTTACTAAAAAAAAAAAAGATGTGAAGTTCACACATATAGAAAATGGACATTTTGTGAATACATATTACACGTATTGTAAAATAGATAGAGCTCATATGTAGAGTTTGTTTGATAAACTTTCCTACTACTTTGTCTAAATTAGAAGCAAATTGGTTGAACATTACTTCTACCTAAAATGGCAGAAAACGCACCTATCTTGGTGATGGACAGGACAGCTAGAGGGGATATGGAGGAGGCTGTTATTTTTTTTTTAATAGGTGTACTTTCACCAATTTGCTGATAATTCATTGAAAGTAGATGATCGGTACAATTGCTGCCAATGCATTTTTTAAAGCTGTATTGTCATGAGTCAAATTTGATCATGTTAGGTTCTTGCATAGGTCCTATAGCATTGATAAGTTTCCACCCTCTTTCCTACATACACACATCTCTCCTGCATACACACAACTCTACTACTATCACACACGCAATTTTCCGAAATACACACACAACTCTCCTCCATACACAAACACAGTTCTAACACATATAGCTTTTCTACAGCTTTGAAGTATGCACTCACACCTCTGTTACATACACGCACTGTTTTGCTACATACTTGTACACAGCTTTCTTACATACACCAACAGCTCTCTTATATACTCATGCAGCTCCACACACACAAACACTTATATATATATATATATATATATGTACACTCATCCATCGTATACATTACCACATCTTGAAATTCCTTCCAGGAATGTGACTGATCACATGACCTGAAAGGTTCAATGGCTAATCAACAACTTTGTTTGATTGGGACCCTATCCATGCCACGTCACATATCAGGAGTGTCGTTCTTCTTTTCATAAAGAGGTCCAAGGGCTAGTCTTGCAGAAGTTTTTTCAGCTACACAGGATGCGCAACATCCGTGCAAGTCCTGGTGACTTTCTCCCCTGCACTGCACCGATCAGATAGATCAGTGTGGGGCAGGAGAAAGGAGAACAGTTCTTTCAGTGATCATGAAGGATGCTGTCAGTGTTTTCCTCCATCAGAATAAGCAGCCTCTAGACTGTAAGAAACGCACACATTTTAACATCATTTTGATTGTCTAAAATTTACTGCAGCTAAAAATTACATTTGGTTTACAATGCATTTTGCCAGATATGTTGTCACTTGTCAAAGCTAAGAATTTTACATGCTGGGTTTTTTTATGGCACATTTAGCACTGATAAGTTGTCACACTCTTGCTTAATATGTTAACATTCTGTCTGTAAACTGTATATGCATAGCTACCTTTTTGAAGCAATATTGAGATTTACTTAAGAACGTGGGGCCCAATAAATACCATCAATGGTGCCCAGTCCAAGAGATGGTGGATCCTATAGGTAAACACCACCTCATCATGCACTAAAACTTACTAAAAAAAAAAAAGATGTGAAGTTCACACATATAGAAAATGGACATTTTGTGAATACATATTACACGTATTGTAAAATAGATAGAGCTCATATGTAGAGTTTGTTTGATAAACTTTCCTACTACTTTGTCTAAATTAGAAGCAAATTGGTTGAACATTACTTCTACCTAAAATGGCAGAAAACGCACCTATCTTGGTGATGGACAGGACAGCTAGAGGGGATATGGAGGAGGCTGTTATTTTTTTTTTAATAGGTGTACTTTCACCAATTTGCTGATAATTCATTGAAAGTAGATGATCGGTACAATTGCTGCCAATGCATTTTTTAAAGCTGTATTGTCATGAGTCAAATTTGATCATGTTAGGTTCTTGCATAGGTCCTATAGCATTGATAAGTTTCCACCCTCTTTCCTACATACACACATCTCTCCTGCATACACACAACTCTACTACTATCACACACGCAATTTTCCGAAATACACACACAACTCTCCTCCATACACAAACACAGTTCTAACACATATAGCTTTTCTACAGCTTTGAAGTATGCACTCACACCTCTGTTACATACACGCACTGTTTTGCTACATACTTGTACACAGCTTTCTTACATACACCAACAGCTCTCTTATATACTCATGCAGCTCCACACACACAAACACTTATATATATATATATATATATATATATATATATGTACACTCATCCATCGTATACATTACCACATCTTGAAATTCCTTCCAGGAATGTGACTGATCACATGACCTGAAAGGTTCAATGGCTAATCAACAACTTTGTTTGATTGGGACCCTATCCATGCCACCTCACATATCAGGAGTGTCGTTCTTCTTTTCATAAAGAGGTCCAAGGGCTAGTCTTGCAGAAGTTTTTTCAGCTACACAGGATGCGCAACATCCGTGCAAGTCCTGGTGACTTTCTCCCCTGCACTGCACCGATCAGATAGATCAGTGTGGGGCAGGAGAAAGGAGAACAGTTCTTTCAGTGATCATGAAGGATGCTGTCAGTGTTTTCCTCCATCAGAATAAGCAGCCTCTAGACTGTAAGAAACGCACACATTTTAACATCATTTTGATTGTCTAAAATTTACTGCAGCTAAAAATTACATTTGGTTTACAATGCATTTTGCCAGATATGTTGTCACTTGTCAAAGCTAAGAATTTTACATGCTGGGTTTTTTTATGGCACATTTAGCACTGATAAGTTGTCACACTCTTGCTTAATATGTTAACATTCTGTCTGTAAACTGTATATGCATAGCTACCTTTTTGAAGCAATATTGAGATTTACTTAAGAACGTGGGGCCCAATAAATACCATCAATGGTGCCCAGTCCAAGAGATGGTGGATCCTATAGGTAAACACCACCTCATCATGCACTAAAACTTACTAAAAAAAAAAAAGATGTGAAGTTCACACATATAGAAAATGGACATTTTGTGAATACATATTACACGTATTGTAAAATAGATAGAGCTCATATGTAGAGTTTGTTTGATAAACTTTCCTACTACTTTGTCTAAATTAGAAGCAAATTGGTTGAACATTACTTCTACCTAAAATGGCAGAAAACGCACCTATCTTGGTGATGGACAGGACAGCTAGAGGGGATATGGAGGAGGCTGTTATTTTTTTTTTAATAGGTGTACTTTCACCAATTTGCTGATAATTCATTGAAAGTAGATGATCGGTACAATTGCTGCCAATGCATTTTTTAAAGCTGTATTGTCATGAGTCAAATTTGATCATGTTAGGTTCTTGCATAGGTCCTATAGCATTGATAAGTTTCCACCCTCTTTCCTACATACACACATCTCTCCTGCATACACACAACTCTACTACTATCACACACGCAATTTTCCGAAATACACACACAACTCTCCTCCATACACAAACACAGTTCTAACACATATAGCTTTTCTACAGCTTTGAAGTATGCACTCACACCTCTGTTACATACACGCACTGTTTTGCTACATACTTGTACACAGCTTTCTTACATACACCAACAGCTCTCTTATATACTCATGCAGCTCCACACACACAAACACTTATATATATATATATATATATATATATGTACACTCATCCATCGTATACATTACCACATCTTGAATTCCTTCCAGGAATGTGACTGATCACATGACCTGAAAGGTTCAATGGCTAATCAACAACTTTGTTTGATTGGGACCCTATCCATGCCACCTCACATATCAGGAGTGTCGTTCTTCTTTTCATAAAGAGGTCCAAGGGCTAGTCTTGCAGAAGTTTTTTCAGCTACACAGGATGCGCAACATCCGTGTAAGTCCTGGTGACTTTCTCCCCTGCACTGCACCGATCAGATAGATCAGTGTGGGGCAGGAGAAAGGAGAACAGTTCTTTCAGTGATCATGAAGGATGCTGTCAGTGTTTTCCTCCATCAGAATAAGCAGCCTCTAGACTGTAAGAAACACACACATTTTAACATCATTTTGATTGTCTAAAATTTACTGCAGCTAAAAATTACATTTGGTTTACAATGCATTTTGCCAGATATGTTGTCACTTGTCAAAGCTAAGAATTTTACATGCTGGGTTTTTTTATGGCACATTTAGCACTGATAAGTTGTCACACTCTTGCTTAATATGTTAACATTCTGTCTGTAAACTGTATATGCATAGCTACCTTTTTGAAGCAATATTGAGATTTACTTAAGAACGTGGGGCCCAATAAATACCATCAATGGTGCCCAGTCCAAGAGATGGTGGATCCTATAGGTAGACACCACCTCATCATGCACTAAAACTTACTAAAAAAAAAAAAGATGTGAAGTTCACACATATAGAAGATGGACATTTTGTGAATACATATTACACGTATTGTAAAATAGATAGAGCTCATATGTAGAGTTTGTTTGATAAACTTTCCTACTACTTTGTCTAAATTAGAAGCAAATTGGTTGAACATTACTTCTACCTAAAATGGCAGAAAACGCACCTATCTTGGTGATGGACAGGACAGCTAGAGGGGATATGGAGGAGGCTGTTATTTTTTTTTTAATAGGTGTACTTTCACCAATTTGCTGATAATTCATTGAAAGTAGATGATCGGTACAATTGCTGCCAATGCATTTTTTAAAGCTGTATTGTCATGAGTCAAATTTGATCATGTTAGGTTCTTGCATAGGTCCTATAGCATTGATAAGTTTCCACCCTCTTTCCTACACACACATCTCTCCTGCATACACACAACTCTACTACTATCACACACGCAATTTTCCGAAATACACACACAACTCTCCTCCATACACAAACACAGTTCTAACACATATAGCTTTTCTACAGCTTTGAAGTATGCACTCACACCTCTGTTACATACACGCACTGTTTTGCTACATACTTGTACACAGCTTTCTTACATACACCAACAGCTCTCTTATATACTCATGCAGCTCCACACACACAAACACTTATATATATATATATATATATATATGTACACTCATCCATCGTATACATTACCACATCTTGAAATTCCTTCCAGGAATGTGACTGATCACATGACCTGAAAGGTTCAATGGCTAATCAACAACTTTGTTTGATTGGGACCCTATCCATGCCACCTCACATATCAGGAGTGTCGTTCTTCTTTTCATAAAGAGGTCCAAGGGCTAGTCTTGCAGAAGTTTTTTCAGCTACACAGGATGCGCAACATCCGTGCAAGTCCTGGTGACTTTCTCCCCTGCACTGCACCGATCAGATAGATCAGTGTGGGGCAGGAGAAAGGAGAACAGTTCTTTCAGTGATCATGAAGGATGCTGTCAGTGTTTTCCTCCATCAGAATAAGCAGCCTCTAGACTGTAAGAAACACACACATTTTAACATCATTTTGATTGTCTAAAATTTACTGCAGCTAAAAATTACATTTGGTTTACAATGCATTTTGCCAGATATGTTGTCACTTGTCAAAGCTAAGAATTTTACATGCTGGGTTTTTTTATGGCACATTTAGCACTGATAAGTTGTCACACTCTTGCTTAATATGTTAACATTCTGTCTGTAAACTGTATATGCATAGCTACCTTTTTGAAGCAATATTGAGATTTACTTAAGAACGTGGGGCCCAATAAATACCATCAATGGTGCCCAGTCCAAGAGATGGTGGATCCTATAGGTAGACACCACCTCATCATGCACTAAAACTTACTAAAAAAAAAAAAGATGTGAAGTTCACACATATAGAAGATGGACATTTTGTGAATACATATTACACGTATTGTAAAATAGATAGAGCTCATATGTAGAGTTTGTTTGATAAACTTTCCTACTACTTTGTCTAAATTAGAAGCAAATTGGTTGAACATTACTTCTACCTAAAATGGCAGAAAACGCACCTATCTTGGTGATGGACAGGACAGCTAGAGGGGATATGGAGGAGGCTGTTATTTTTTTTTTAATAGGTGTACTTTCACCAATTTGCTGATAATTCATTGAAAGTAGATGATCGGTACAATTGCTGCCAATGCATTTTTTAAAGCTGTATTGTCATGAGTCAAATTTGATCATGTTAGGTTCTTGCATAGGTCCTATAGCATTGATAAGTTTCCACCCTCTTTCCTACATACACACATCTCTCCTGCATACACACAACTCTACTACTATCACACACGCAATTTTCCGAAATACACACACAACTCTCCTCCATACACAAACACAGTTCTAACACATATAGCTTTTCTACAGCTTTGAAGTATGCACTCACACCTGTTACATACACGCACTGTTTTGCTACATACTTGTACACAGCTTTCTTACATACACCAACAGCTCTCTTATATACTCATGCAGCTCCACACATACAAACACTTCACTTATATATATATATATATATATATATGTACACTCATCCATCGTATACATTACCACATCTTGAAATTCCTTCCAGGAATGTGACTGATCACATGACCTGAAAGGTTCAATGGCTAATCAACAACTTTGTTTGATTGGGACCCTATCCATGCCACCTCACATATCAGGAGTGTCGTTCTTCTTTTCATAAAGAGGTCCAAGGGCTAGTCTTGCAGAAGTTTTTTCAGCTACACAGGATGCGCAACATCCGTGCAAGTCCTGGTGACTTTCTCCCCTGCACTGCACCGATCAGATAGATCAGTGTGGGGCAGGAGAAAGGAGAACAGTTCTTTCAGTGATCATGAAGGATGCTGTCAGTGTTTTCCTCCATCAGAATAAGCAGCCTCTAGACTGTAAGAAACGCACACATTTTAACATCATTTTGATTGTCTAAAATTTACTGCAGCTAAAAATTACATTTGGTTTACAATGCATTTTGCCAGATATGTTGTCACTTGTCAAAGCTAAGAATTTTACATGCTGGGTTTTTTTATGGCACATTTAGCACTGATAAGTTGTCACACTCTTGCTTAATATGTTAACATTCTGTCTGTAAACTGTATATGCATAGCTACCTTTTTGAAGCAATATTGAGATTTACTTAAGAACGTGGGGCCCAATAAATACCATCAATGGTGCCCAGTCCAAGAGATGGTGGATCCTATAGGTAAACACCACCTCATCATGCACTAAAACTTACTAAAAAAAAAAAAGATGTGAAGTTCACACATATAGAAAATGGACATTTTGTGAATACATATTACACGTATTGTAAAATAGATAGAGCTCATATGTAGAGTTTGTTTGATAAACTTTCCTACTACTTTGTCTAAATTAGAAGCAAATTGGTTGAACATTACTTCTACCTAAAATGGCAGAAAACGCACCTATCTTGGTGATGGACAGGACAGCTAGAGGGGATATGGAGGAGGCTGTTATTTTTTTTTTAATAGGTGTACTTTCACCAATTTGCTGATAATTCATTGAAAGTAGATGATCGGTACAATTGCTGCCAATGCATTTTTTAAAGCTGTATTGTCATGAGTCAAATTTGATCATGTTAGGTTCTTGCATAGGTCCTATAGCATTGATAAGTTTCCACCCTCTTTCCTACATACACACATCTCTCCTGCATACACACAACTCTACTACTATCACACACGCAATTTTCCGAAATACACACACAACTCTCCTCCATACACAAACACAGTTCTAACACATATAGCTTTTCTACAGCTTTGAAGTATGCACTCACACCTCTGTTACATACACGCACTGTTTTGCTACATACTTGTACACAGCTTTCTTACATACACCAACAGCTCTCTTATATACTCATGCAGCTCCACACACACAAACACTTATATATATATATATATATATATATATATATGTACACTCATCCATCGTATACATTACCACATCTTGAATTCCTTCCAGGAATGTGACTGATCACATGACCTGAAAGGTTCAATGGCTAATCAACAACTTTGTTTGATTGGGACCCTATCCATGCCACCTCACATATCAGGAGTGTCGTTCTTCTTTTCATAAAGAGGTCCAAGGGCTAGTCTTGCAGAAGTTTTTTCAGCTACACAGGATGCGCAACATCCGTGTAAGTCCTGGTGACTTTCTCCCCTGCACTGCACCGATCAGATAGATCAGTGTGGGGCAGGAGAAAGGAGAACAGTTCTTTCAGTGATCATGAAGGATGCTGTCAGTGTTTTCCTCCATCAGAATAAGCAGCCTCTAGACTGTAAGAAACACACACATTTTAACATCATTTTGATTGTCTAAAATTTACTGCAGCTAAAAATTACATTTGGTTTACAATGCATTTTGCCAGATATGTTGTCACTTGTCAAAGCTAAGAATTTTACATGCTGGGTTTTTTTATGGCACATTTAGCACTGATAAGTTGTCACACTCTTGCTTAATATGTTAACATTCTGTCTGTAAACTGTATATGCATAGCTACCTTTTTGAAGCAATATTGAGATTTACTTAAGAACGTGGGGCCCAATAAATACCATCAATGGTGCCCAGTCCAAGAGATGGTGGATCCTATAGGTAGACACCACCTCATCATGCACTAAAACTTACTAAAAAAAAAAAAGATGTGAAGTTCACACATATAGAAGATGGACATTTTGTGAATACATATTACACGTATTGTAAAATAGATAGAGCTCATATGTAGAGTTTGTTTGATAAACTTTCCTACTACTTTGTCTAAATTAGAAGCAAATTGGTTGAACATTACTTCTACCTAAAATGGCAGAAAACGCACCTATCTTGGTGATGGACAGGACAGCTAGAGGGGATATGGAGGAGGCTGTTATTTTTTTTTTAATAGGTGTACTTTCACCAATTTGCTGATAATTCATTGAAAGTAGATGATCGGTACAATTGCTGCCAATGCATTTTTTAAAGCTGTATTGTCATGAGTCAAATTTGATCATGTTAGGTTCTTGCATAGGTCCTATAGCATTGATAAGTTTCCACCCTCTTTCCTACACACACATCTCTCCTGCATACACACAACTCTACTACTATCACACACGCAATTTTCCGAAATACACACACAACTCTCCTCCATACACAAACACAGTTCTAACACATATAGCTTTTCTACAGCTTTGAAGTATGCACTCACACCTCTGTTACATACACGCACTGTTTTGCTACATACTTGTACACAGCTTTCTTACATACACCAACAGCTCTCTTATATACTCATGCAGCTCCACACACACAAACACTTATATATATATATATATATATATATGTACACTCATCCATCGTATACATTACCACATCTTGAAATTCCTTCCAGGAATGTGACTGATCACATGACCTGAAAGGTTCAATGGCTAATCAACAACTTTGTTTGATTGGGACCCTATCCATGCCACCTCACATATCAGGAGTGTCGTTCTTCTTTTCATAAAGAGGTCCAAGGGCTAGTCTTGCAGAAGTTTTTTCAGCTACACAGGATGCGCAACATCCGTGCAAGTCCTGGTGACTTTCTCCCCTGCACTGCACCGATCAGATAGATCAGTGTGGGGCAGGAGAAAGGAGAACAGTTCTTTCAGTGATCATGAAGGATGCTGTCAGTGTTTTCCTCCATCAGAATAAGCAGCCTCTAGACTGTAAGAAACACACACATTTTAACATCATTTTGATTGTCTAAAATTTACTGCAGCTAAAAATTACATTTGGTTTACAATGCATTTTGCCAGATATGTTGTCACTTGTCAAAGCTAAGAATTTTACATGCTGGGTTTTTTTATGGCACATTTAGCACTGATAAGTTGTCACACTCTTGCTTAATATGTTAACATTCTGTCTGTAAACTGTATATGCATAGCTACCTTTTTGAAGCAATATTGAGATTTACTTAAGAACGTGGGGCCCAATAAATACCATCAATGGTGCCCAGTCCAAGAGATGGTGGATCCTATAGGTAGACACCACCTCATCATGCACTAAAACTTACTAAAAAAAAAAAAGATGTGAAGTTCACACATATAGAAGATGGACATTTTGTGAATACATATTACACGTATTGTAAAATAGATAGAGCTCATATGTAGAGTTTGTTTGATAAACTTTCCTACTACTTTGTCTAAATTAGAAGCAAATTGGTTGAACATTACTTCTACCTAAAATGGCAGAAAACGCACCTATCTTGGTGATGGACAGGACAGCTAGAGGGGATATGGAGGAGGCTGTTATTTTTTTTTTAATAGGTGTACTTTCACCAATTTGCTGATAATTCATTGAAAGTAGATGATCGGTACAATTGCTGCCAATGCATTTTTTAAAGCTGTATTGTCATGAGTCAAATTTGATCATGTTAGGTTCTTGCATAGGTCCTATAGCATTGATAAGTTTCCACCCTCTTTCCTACATACACACATCTCTCCTGCATACACACAACTCTACTACTATCACACACGCAATTTTCCGAAATACACACACAACTCTCCTCCATACACAAACACAGTTCTAACACATATAGCTTTTCTACAGCTTTGAAGTATGCACTCACACCTGTTACATACACGCACTGTTTTGCTACATACTTGTACACAGCTTTCTTACATACACCAACAGCTCTCTTATATACTCATGCAGCTCCACACATACAAACACTTCACTTATATATATATATATATATATATATGTACACTCATCCATCGTATACATTACCACATCTTGAAATTCCTTCCAGGAATGTGACTGATCACATGACCTGAAAGGTTCAATGGCTAATCAACAACTTTGTTTGATTGGGACCCTATCCATGCCACCTCACATATCAGGAGTGTCGTTCTTCTTTTCATAAAGAGGTCCAAGGGCTAGTCTTGCAGAAGTTTTTTCAGCTACACAGGATGCGCAACATCCGTGCAAGTCCTGGTGACTTTCTCCCCTGCACTGCACCGATCAGATAGATCAGTGTGGGGCAGGAGAAAGGAGAACAGTTCTTTCAGTGATCATGAAGGATGCTGTCAGTGTTTTCCTCCATCAGAATAAGCAGCCTCTAGACTGTAAGAAACGCACACATTTTAACATCATTTTGATTGTCTAAAATTTACTGCAGCTAAAAATTACATTTGGTTTACAATGCATTTTGCCAGATATGTTGTCACTTGTCAAAGCTAAGAATTTTACATGCTGGGTTTTTTTATGGCACATTTAGCACTGATAAGTTGTCACACTCTTGCTTAATATGTTAACATTCTGTCTGTAAACTGTATATGCATAGCTACCTTTTTGAAGCAATATTGAGATTTACTTAAGAACGTGGGGCCCAATAAATACCATCAATGGTGCCCAGTCCAAGAGATGGTGGATCCTATAGGTAAACACCACCTCATCATGCACTAAAACTTACTAAAAAAAAAAAAGATGTGAAGTTCACACATATAGAAAATGGACATTTTGTGAATACATATTACACGTATTGTAAAATAGATAGAGCTCATATGTAGAGTTTGTTTGATAAACTTTCCTACTACTTTGTCTAAATTAGAAGCAAATTGGTTGAACATTACTTCTACCTAAAATGGCAGAAAACGCACCTATCTTGGTGATGGACAGGACAGCTAGAGGGGATATGGAGGAGGCTGTTATTTTTTTTTTAATAGGTGTACTTTCACCAATTTGCTGATAATTCATTGAAAGTAGATGATCGGTACAATTGCTGCCAATGCATTTTTTAAAGCTGTATTGTCATGAGTCAAATTTGATCATGTTAGGTTCTTGCATAGGTCCTATAGCATTGATAAGTTTCCACCCTCTTTCCTACATACACACATCTCTCCTGCATACACACAACTCTACTACTA
This sequence comes from Phyllobates terribilis, assembly GCF_046119375.1. NCBI lineage: Eukaryota > Metazoa > Chordata > Amphibia > Anura > Dendrobatidae > Phyllobates > Phyllobates terribilis. The sequence continues at coordinate 15,229 of NW_027364293.1, forward strand.
TCACACACGCAATTTTCCGAAATACACACACAACTCTCCTCCATACACAAACACAGTTCTAACACATATAGCTTTTCTACAGCTTTGAAGTATGCACTCACACCTCTGTTACATACACGCACTGTTTTGCTACATACTTGTACACAGCTTTCTTACATACACCAACAGCTCTCTTATATACTCATGCAGCTCCACACACACAAACACTTATATATATATATATATATATATATATATATGTACACTCATCCATCGTATACATTACCACATCTTGAAATTCCTTCCAGGAATGTGACTGATCACATGACCTGAAAGGTTCAATGGCTAATCAACAACTTTGTTTGATTGGGACCCTATCCATGCCACCTCACATATCAGGAGTGTCGTTCTTCTTTTCATAAAGAGGTCCAAGGGCTAGTCTTGCAGAAGTTTTTTCAGCTACACAGGATGCGCAACATCCGTGTAAGTCCTGGTGACTTTCTCCCCTGCACTGCACCGATCAGATAGATCAGTGTGGGGCAGGAGAAAGGAGAACAGTTCTTTCAGTGATCATGAAGGATGCTGTCAGTGTTTTCCTCCATCAGAATAAGCAGCCTCTAGACTGTAAGAAACACACACATTTTAACATCATTTTGATTGTCTAAAATTTACTGCAGCTAAAAATTACATTTGGTTTACAATGCATTTTGCCAGATATGTTGTCACTTGTCAAAGCTAAGAATTTTACATGCTGGGTTTTTTTATGGCACATTTAGCACTGATAAGTTGTCACACTCTTGCTTAATATGTTAACATTCTGTCTGTAAACTGTATATGCATAGCTACCTTTTTGAAGCAATATTGAGATTTACTTAAGAACGTGGGGCCCAATAAATACCATCAATGGTGCCCAGTCCAAGAGATGGTGGATCCTATAGGTAGACACCACCTCATCATGCACTAAAACTTACTAAAAAAAAAAAAGATGTGAAGTTCACACATATAGAAGATGGACATTTTGTGAATACATATTACACGTATTGTAAAATAGATAGAGCTCATATGTAGAGTTTGTTTGATAAACTTTCCTACTACTTTGTCTAAATTAGAAGCAAATTGGTTGAACATTACTTCTACCTAAAATGGCAGAAAACGCACCTATCTTGGTGATGGACAGGACAGCTAGAGGGGATATGGAGGAGGCTGTTATTTTTTTTTTAATAGGTGTACTTTCACCAATTTGCTGATAATTCATTGAAAGTAGATGATCGGTACAATTGCTGCCAATGCATTTTTTAAAGCTGTATTGTCATGAGTCAAATTTGATCATGTTAGGTTCTTGCATAGGTCCTATAGCATTGATAAGTTTCCACCCTCTTTCCTACACACACATCTCTCCTGCATACACACAACTCTACTACTATCACACACGCAATTTTCCGAAATACACACACAACTCTCCTCCATACACAAACACAGTTCTAACACATATAGCTTTTCTACAGCTTTGAAGTATGCACTCACACCTCTGTTACATACACGCACTGTTTTGCTACATACTTGTACACAGCTTTCTTACATACACCAACAGCTCTCTTATATACTCATGCAGCTCCACACACACAAACACTTATATATATATATATATATATGTACACTCATCCATCGTATACATTACCACATCTTGAAATTCCTTCCAGGAATGTGACTGATCACATGACCTGAAAGGTTCAATGGCTAATCAACAACTTTGTTTGATTGGGACCCTATCCATGCCACCTCACATATCAGGAGTGTCGTTCTTCTTTTCATAAAGAGGTCCAAGGGCTAGTCTTGCAGAAGTTTTTTCAGCTACACAGGATGCGCAACATCCGTGCAAGTCCTGGTGACTTTCTCCCCTGCACTGCACCGATCAGATAGATCAGTGTGGGGCAGGAGAAAGGAGAACAGTTCTTTCAGTGATCATGAAGGATGCTGTCAGTGTTTTCCTCCATCAGAATAAGCAGCCTCTAGACTGTAAGAAACACACACATTTTAACATCATTTTGATTGTCTAAAATTTACTGCAGCTAAAAATTACATTTGGTTTACAATGCATTTTGCCAGATATGTTGTCACTTGTCAAAGCTAAGAATTTTACATGCTGGGTTTTTTTATGGCACATTTAGCACTGATAAGTTGTCACACTCTTGCTTAATATGTTAACATTCTGTCTGTAAACTGTATATGCATAGCTACCTTTTTGAAGCAATATTGAGATTTACTTAAGAACGTGGGGCCCAATAAATACCATCAATGGTGCCCAGTCCAAGAGATGGTGGATCCTATAGGTAGACACCACCTCATCATGCACTAAAACTTACTAAAAAAAAAAAAGATGTGAAGTTCACACATATAGAAGATGGACATTTTGTGAATACATATTACACGTATTGTAAAATAGATAGAGCTCATATGTAGAGTTTGTTTGATAAACTTTCCTACTACTTTGTCTAAATTAGAAGCAAATTGGTTGAACATTACTTCTACCTAAAATGGCCGAAAACGCACCTATCTTGGTGATGGACAGGACAGCTAGAGGGGATATGGAGGAGGCTGTTATTTTTTTTTTAATAGGTGTACTTTCACCAATTTGCTGATAATTCATTGAAAGTAGATGATCGGTACAATTGCTGCCAATGCATTTTTTAAAGCTGTATTGTCATGAGTCAAATTTGATCATGTTAGGTTCTTGCATAGGTCCTATAGCATTGATAAGTTTCCACCCTCTTTCCTACATACACACATCTCTCCTGCATACACACAACTCTACTACTATCACACACGCAATTTTCCGAAATACACACACAACTCTCCTCCATACACAAACACAGTTCTAACACATATAGCTTTTCTACAGCTTTGAAGTATGCACTCACACCTGTTACATACACGCACTGTTTTGCTACATACTTGTACACAGCTTTCTTACATACACCAACAGCTCTCTTATATACTCATGCAGCTCCACACATACAAACACTTCACTTATATATATATATATATATATATATGTACACTCATCCATCGTATACATTACCACATCTTGAAATTCCTTCCAGGAATGTGACTGATCACATGACCTGAAAGGTTCAATGGCTAATCAACAACTTTGTTTGATTGGGACCCTATCCATGCCACCTCACATATCAGGAGTGTCGTTCTTCTTTTCATAAAGAGGTCCAAGGGCTAGTCTTGCAGAAGTTTTTTCAGCTACACAGGATGCGCAACATCCGTGCAAGTCCTGGTGACTTTCTCCCCTGCACTGCACCGATCAGATAGATCAGTGTGGGGCAGGAGAAAGGAGAACAGTTCTTTCAGTGATCATGAAGGATGCTGTCAGTGTTTTCCTCCATCAGAATAAGCAGCCTCTAGACTGTAAGAAACACACACATTTTAACATCATTTTGATTGTCTAAAATTTACTGCAGCTAAAAATTACATTTGGTTTACAATGCATTTTGCCAGATATGTTGTCACTTGTCAAAGCTAAGAATTTTACATGCTGGGTTTTTTTATGGCACATTTAGCACTGATAAGTTGTCACACTCTTGCTTAATATGTTAACATTCTGTCTGTAAACTGTATATGCATAGCTACCTTTTTGAAGCAATATTGAGATTTACTTAAGAACGTGGGGCCCAATAAATACCATCAATGGTGCCCAGTCCAAGAGATGGTGGATCCTATAGGTAGACACCACCTCATCATGCACTAAAACTTACTAAAAAAAAAAAAGATGTGAAGTTCACACATATAGAAGATGGACATTTTGTGAATACATATTACACGTATTGTAAAATAGATAGAGCTCATATGTAGAGTTTGTTTGATAAACTTTCCTACTACTTTGTCTAAATTAGAAGCAAATTGGTTGAACATTACTTCTACCTAAAATGGCAGAAAACGCACCTATCTTGGTGATGGACAGGACAGCTAGAGGGGATATGGAGGAGGCTGTTATTTTTTTTTTAATAGGTGTACTTTCACCAATTTGCTGATAATTCATTGAAAGTAGATGATCGGTACAATTGCTGCCAATGCATTTTTTAAAGCTGTATTGTCATGAGTCAAATTTGATCATGTTAGGTTCTTGCATAGGTCCTATAGCATTGATAAGTTTCCACCCTCTTTCCTACACACACATCTCTCCTGCATACACACAACTCTACTACTATCACACACGCAATTTTCCGAAATACACACACAACTCTCCTCCATACACAAACACAGTTCTAACACATATAGCTTTTCTACAGCTTTGAAGTATGCACTCACACCTCTGTTACATACACGCACTGTTTTGCTACATACTTGTACACAGCTTTCTTACATACACCAACAGCTCTCTTATATACTCATGCAGCTCCACACACACAAACACTTATATATATATATATATATATGTACACTCATCCATCGTATACATTACCACATCTTGAAATTCCTTCCAGGAATGTGACTGATCACATGACCTGAAAGGTTCAATGGCTAATCAACAACTTTGTTTGATTGGGACCCTATCCATGCCACCTCACATATCAGGAGTGTCGTTCTTCTTTTCATAAAGAGGTCCAAGGGCTAGTCTTGCAGAAGTTTTTTCAGCTACACAGGATGCGCAACATCCGTGCAAGTCCTGGTGACTTTCTCCCCTGCACTGCACCGATCAGATAGATCAGTGTGGGGCAGGAGAAAGGAGAACAGTTCTTTCAGTGATCATGAAGGATGCTGTCAGTGTTTTCCTCCATCAGAATAAGCAGCCTCTAGACTGTAAGAAACACACACATTTTAACATCATTTTGATTGTCTAAAATTTACTGCAGCTAAAAATTACATTTGGTTTACAATGCATTTTGCCAGATATGTTGTCACTTGTCAAAGCTAAGAATTTTACATGCTGGGTTTTTTTATGGCACATTTAGCACTGATAAGTTGTCACACTCTTGCTTAATATGTTAACATTCTGTCTGTAAACTGTATATGCATAGCTACCTTTTTGAAGCAATATTGAGATTTACTTAAGAACGTGGGGCCCAATAAATACCATCAATGGTGCCCAGTCCAAGAGATGGTGGATCCTATAGGTAGACACCACCTCATCATGCACTAAAACTTACTAAAAAAAAAAAAGATGTGAAGTTCACACATATAGAAGATGGACATTTTGTGAATACATATTACACGTATTGTAAAATAGATAGAGCTCATATGTAGAGTTTGTTTGATAAACTTTCCTACTACTTTGTCTAAATTAGAAGCAAATTGGTTGAACATTACTTCTACCTAAAATGGCCGAAAACGCACCTATCTTGGTGATGGACAGGACAGCTAGAGGGGATATGGAGGAGGCTGTTATTTTTTTTTTAATAGGTGTACTTTCACCAATTTGCTGATAATTCATTGAAAGTAGATGATCGGTACAATTGCTGCCAATGCATTTTTTAAAGCTGTATTGTCATGAGTCAAATTTGATCATGTTAGGTTCTTGCATAGGTCCTATAGCATTGATAAGTTTCCACCCTCTTTCCTACATACACACATCTCTCCTGCATACACACAACTCTACTACTATCACACACGCAATTTTCCGAAATACACACACAACTCTCCTCCATACACAAACACAGTTCTAACACATATAGCTTTTCTACAGCTTTGAAGTATGCACTCACACCTGTTACATACACGCACTGTTTTGCTACATACTTGTACACAGCTTTCTTACATACACCAACAGCTCTCTTATATACTCATGCAGCTCCACACATACAAACACTTCACTTATATATATATATATATATATATATGTACACTCATCCATCGTATACATTACCACATCTTGAAATTCCTTCCAGGAATGTGACTGATCACATGACCTGAAAGGTTCAATGGCTAATCAACAACTTTGTTTGATTGGGACCCTATCCATGCCACCTCACATATCAGGAGTGTCGTTCTTCTTTTCATAAAGAGGTCCAAGGGCTAGTCTTGCAGAAGTTTTTTCAGCTACACAGGATGCGCAACATCCGTGCAAGTCCTGGTGACTTTCTCCCCTGCACTGCACCGATCAGATAGATCAGTGTGGGGCAGGAGAAAGGAGAACAGTTCTTTCAGTGATCATGAAGGATGCTGTCAGTGTTTTCCTCCATCAGAATAAGCAGCCTCTAGACTGTAAGAAACACACACATTTTAACATCATTTTGATTGTCTAAAATTTACTGCAGCTAAAAATTACATTTGGTTTACAATGCATTTTGCCAGATATGTTGTCACTTGTCAAAGCTAAGAATTTTACATGCTGGGTTTTTTTATGGCACATTTAGCACTGATAAGTTGTCACACTCTTGCTTAATATGTTAACATTCTGTCTGTAAACTGTATATGCATAGCTACCTTTTTGAAGCAATATTGAGATTTACTTAAGAACGTGGGGCCCAATAAATACCATCAATGGTGCCCAGTCCAAGAGATGGTGGATCCTATAGGTAGACACCACCTCATCATGCACTAAAACTTACTAAAAAAAAAAAAGATGTGAAGTTCACACATATAGAAGATGGACATTTTGTGAATACATATTACACGTATTGTAAAATAGATAGAGCTCATATGTAGAGTTTGTTTGATAAACTTTCCTACTACTTTGTCTAAATTAGAAGCAAATTGGTTGAACATTACTTCTACCTAAAATGGCAGAAAACGCACCTATCTTGGTGATGGACAGGACAGCTAGAGGGGATATGGAGGAGGCTGTTATTTTTTTTTTAATAGGTGTACTTTCACCAATTTGCTGATAATTCATTGAAAGTAGATGATCGGTACAATTGCTGCCAATGCATTTTTTAAAGCTGTATTGTCATGAGTCAAATTTGATCATGTTAGGTTCTTGCATAGGTCCTATAGCATTGATAAGTTTCCACCCTCTTTCCTACATACACACATCTCTCCTGCATACACACAACTCTACTACTATCACACACGCAATTTTCCGAAATACACACACAACTCTCCTCCATACACAAACACAGTTCTAACACATATAGCTTTTCTACAGCTTTGAAGTATGCACTCACACCTGTTACATACACGCACTGTTTTGCTACATACTTGTACACAGCTTTCTTACATACACCAACAGCTCTCTTATATACTCATGCAGCTCCACACATACAAACACTTCACTTATATATATATATATATATATATATGTACACTCATCCATCGTATACATTACCACATCTTGAAATTCCTTCCAGGAATGTGACTGATCACATGACCTGAAAGGTTCAATGGCTAATCAACAACTTTGTTTGATTGGGACCCTATCCATGCCACCTCACATATCAGGAGTGTCGTTCTTCTTTTCATAAAGAGGTCCAAGGGCTAGTCTTGCAGAAGTTTTTTCAGCTACACAGGATGCGCAACATCCGTGCAAGTCCTGGTGACTTTCTCCCCTGCACTGCACCGATCAGATAGATCAGTGTGGGGCAGGAGAAAGGAGAACAGTTCTTTCAGTGATCATGAAGGATGCTGTCAGTGTTTTCCTCCATCAGAATAAGCAGCCTCTAGACTGTAAGAAACGCACACATTTTAACATCATTTTGATTGTCTAAAATTTACTGCAGCTAAAAATTACATTTGGTTTACAATGCATTTTGCCAGATATGTTGTCACTTGTCAAAGCTAAGAATTTTACATGCTGGGTTTTTTTATGGCACATTTAGCACTGATAAGTTGTCACACTCTTGCTTAATATGTTAACATTCTGTCTGTAAACTGTATATGCATAGCTACCTTTTTGAAGCAATATTGAGATTTACTTAAGAACGTGGGGCCCAATAAATACCATCAATGGTGCCCAGTCCAAGAGATGGTGGATCCTATAGGTAAACACCACCTCATCATGCACTAAAACTTACTAAAAAAAAAAAAGATGTGAAGTTCACACATATAGAAAATGGACATTTTGTGAATACATATTACACGTATTGTAAAATAGATAGAGCTCATATGTAGAGTTTGTTTGATAAACTTTCCTACTACTTTGTCTAAATTAGAAGCAAATTGGTTGAACATTACTTCTACCTAAAATGGCAGAAAACGCACCTATCTTGGTGATGGACAGGACAGCTAGAGGGGATATGGAGGAGGCTGTTATTTTTTTTTTAATAGGTGTACTTTCACCAATTTGCTGATAATTCATTGAAAGTAGATGATCGGTACAATTGCTGCCAATGCATTTTTTAAAGCTGTATTGTCATGAGTCAAATTTGATCATGTTAGGTTCTTGCATAGGTCCTATAGCATTGATAAGTTTCCACCCTCTTTCCTACATACACACATCTCTCCTGCATACACACAACTCTACTACTATCACACACGCAATTTTCCGAAATACACACACAACTCTCCTCCATACACAAACACAGTTCTAACACATATAGCTTTTCTACAGCTTTGAAGTATGCACTCACACCTCTGTTACATACACGCACTGTTTTGCTACATACTTGTACACAGCTTTCTTACATACACCAACAGCTCTCTTATATACTCATGCAGCTCCACACACACAAACACTTATATATATATATATATATATATATATATATATATATGTACACTCATCCATCGTATACATTACCACATCTTGAAATTCCTTCCAGGAATGTGACTGATCACATGACCTGAAAGGTTCAATGGCTAATCAACAACTTTGTTTGATTGGGACCCTATCCATGCCACCTCACATATCAGGAGTGTCGTTCTTCTTTTCATAAAGAGGTCCAAGGGCTAGTCTTGCAGAAGTTTTTTCAGCTACACAGGATGCGCAACATCCGTGTAAGTCCTGGTGACTTTCTCCCCTGCACTGCACCGATCAGATAGATCAGTGTGGGGCAGGAGAAAGGAGAACAGTTCTTTCAGTGATCATGAAGGATGCTGTCAGTGTTTTCCTCCATCAGAATAAGCAGCCTCTAGACTGTAAGAAACACACACATTTTAACATCATTTTGATTGTCTAAAATTTACTGCAGCTAAAAATTACATTTGGTTTACAATGCATTTTGCCAGATATGTTGTCACTTGTCAAAGCTAAGAATTTTACATGCTGGGTTTTTTTATGGCACATTTAGCACTGATAAGTTGTCACACTCTTGCTTAATATGTTAACATTCTGTCTGTAAACTGTATATGCATAGCTACCTTTTTGAAGCAATATTGAGATTTACTTAAGAACGTGGGGCCCAATAAATACCATCAATGGTGCCCAGTCCAAGAGATGGTGGATCCTATAGGTAGACACCACCTCATCATGCACTAAAACTTACTAAAAAAAAAAAAGATGTGAAGTTCACACATATAGAAGATGGACATTTTGTGAATACATATTACACGTATTGTAAAATAGATAGAGCTCATATGTAGAGTTTGTTTGATAAACTTTCCTACTACTTTGTCTAAATTAGAAGCAAATTGGTTGAACATTACTTCTACCTAAAATGGCAGAAAACGCACCTATCTTGGTGATGGACAGGACAGCTAGAGGGGATATGGAGGAGGCTGTTATTTTTTTTTTAATAGGTGTACTTTCACCAATTTGCTGATAATTCATTGAAAGTAGATGATCGGTACAATTGCTGCCAATGCATTTTTTAAAGCTGTATTGTCATGAGTCAAATTTGATCATGTTAGGTTCTTGCATAGGTCCTATAGCATTGATAAGTTTCCACCCTCTTTCCTACACACACATCTCTCCTGCATACACACAACTCTACTACTATCACACACGCAATTTTCCGAAATACACACACAACTCTCCTCCATACACAAACACAGTTCTAACACATATAGCTTTTCTACAGCTTTGAAGTATGCACTCACACCTGTTACATACACGCACTGTTTTGCTACATACTCGTACACAGCTTTCTTACATACACCAACAGCTCTCTTATATACTCATGCAGCTCCACACATACAAACACTTCACTTATATATATATATATATATATATATGTACACTCATCCATCGTATACATTACCACATCTTGAAATTCCTTCCAGGAATGTGACTGATCACATGACCTGAAAGGTTCAATGGCTAATCAACAACTTTGTTTGATTGGGACCCTATCCATGCCACCTCACATATCAGGAGTGTCGTTCTTCTTTTCATAAAGAGGTCCAAGGGCTAGTCTTGCAGAAGTTTTTTCAGCTACACAGGATGCGCAACATCCGTGCAAGTCCTGGTGACTTTCTCCCCTGCACTGCACCGATCAGATAGATCAGTGTGGGGCAGGAGAAAGGAGAACAGTTCTTTCAGTGATCATGAAGGATGCTGTCAGTGTTTTCCTCCATCAGAATAAGCAGCCTCTAGACTGTAAGAAACACACACATTTTAACATCATTTTGATTGTCTAAAATTTACTGCAGCTAAAAATTACATTTGGTTTACAATGCATTTTGCCAGATATGTTGTCACTTGTCAAAGCTAAGAATTTTACATGCTGGGTTTTTTTATGGCACATTTAGCACTGATAAGTTGTCACACTCTTGCTTAATATGTTAACATTCTGTCTGTAAACTGTATATGCATAGCTACCTTTTTGAAGCAATATTGAGATTTACTTAAGAACGTGGGGCCCAATAAATACCATCAATGGTGCCCAGTCCAAGAGATGGTGGATCCTATAGGTAGACACCACCTCATCATGCACTAAAACTTACTAAAAAAAAAAAAGATGTGAAGTTCACACATATAGAAGATGGACATTTTGTGAATACATATTACACGTATTGTAAAATAGATAGAGCTCATATGTAGAGTTTGTTTGATAAACTTTCCTACTACTTTGTCTAAATTAGAAGCAAATTGGTTGAACATTACTTCTACCTAAAATGGCAGAAAACGCACCTATCTTGGTGATGGACAGGACAGCTAGAGGGGATATGGAGGAGGCTGTTATTTTTTTTTTAATAGGTGTACTTTCACCAATTTGCTGATAATTCATTGAAAGTAGATGATCGGTACAATTGCTGCCAATGCATTTTTTAAAGCTGTATTGTCATGAGTCAAATTTGATCATGTTAGGTTCTTGCATAGGTCCTATAGCATTGATAAGTTTCCACCCTCTTTCCTACACACACATCTCTCCTGCATACACACAACTCTACTACTATCACACACGCAATTTTCCGAAATACACACACAACTCTCCTCCATACACAAACACAGTTCTAACACATATAGCTTTTCTACAGCTTTGAAGTATGCACTCACACCTCTGTTACATACACGCACTGTTTTGCTACATACTTGTACACAGCTTTCTTACATACACCAACAGCTCTCTTATATACTCATGCAGCTCCACACACACAAACACTTATATATATATATATATATATATGTACACTCATCCATCGTATACATTACCACATCTTGAAATTCCTTCCAGGAATGTGACTGATCACATGACCTGAAAGGTTCAATGGCTAATCAACAACTTTGTTTGATTGGGACCCTATCCATGCCACCTCACATATCAGGAGTGTCGTTCTTCTTTTCATAAAGAGGTCCAAGGGCTAGTCTTGCAGAAGTTTTTTCAGCTACACAGGATGCGCAACATCCGTGCAAGTCCTGGTGACTTTCTCCCCTGCACTGCACCGATCAGATAGATCAGTGTGGGGCAGGAGAAAGGAGAACAGTTCTTTCAGTGATCATGAAGGATGCTGTCAGTGTTTTCCTCCATCAGAATAAGCAGCCTCTAGACTGTAAGAAACACACACATTTTAACATCATTTTGATTGTCTAAAATTTACTGCAGCTAAAAATTACATTTGGTTTACAATGCATTTTGCCAGATATGTTGTCACTTGTCAAAGCTAAGAATTTTACATGCTGGGTTTTTTTATGGCACATTTAGCACTGATAAGTTGTCACACTCTTGCTTAATATGTTAACATTCTGTCTGTAAACTGTATATGCATAGCTACCTTTTTGAAGCAATATTGAGATTTACTTAAGAACGTGGGGCCCAATAAATACCATCAATGGTGCCCAGTCCAAGAGATGGTGGATCCTATAGGTAGACACCACCTCATCATGCACTAAAACTTACTAAAAAAAAAAAAGATGTGAAGTTCACACATATAGAAGATGGACATTTTGTGAATACATATTACACGTATTGTAAAATAGATAGAGCTCATATGTAGAGTTTGTTTGATAAACTTTCCTACTACTTTGTCTAAATTAGAAGCAAATTGGTTGAACATTACTTCTACCTAAAATGGCAGAAAACGCACCTATCTTGGTGATGGACAGGACAGCTAGAGGGGATATGGAGGAGGCTGTTATTTTTTTTTTAATAGGTGTACTTTCACCAATTTGCTGATAATTCATTGAAAGTAGATGATCGGTACAATTGCTGCCAATGCATTTTTTAAAGCTGTATTGTCATGAGTCAAATTTGATCATGTTAGGTTCTTGCATAGGTCCTATAGCATTGATAAGTTTCCACCCTCTTTCCTACACACACATCTCTCCTGCATACACACAACTCTACTACTATCACACACGCAATTTTCCGAAATACACACACAACTCTCCTCCATACACAAACACAGTTCTAACACATATAGCTTTTCTACAGCTTTGAAGTATGCACTCACACCTCTGTTACATACACGCACTGTTTTGCTACATACTTGTACACAGCTTTCTTACATACACCAACAGCTCTCTTATATACTCATGCAGCTCCACACACACAAACACTTATATATATATATATATATATATGTACACTCATCCATCGTATACATTACCACATCTTGAAATTCCTTCCAGGAATGTGACTGATCACATGACCTGAAAGGTTCAATGGCTAATCAACAACTTTGTTTGATTGGGACCCTATCCATGCCACCTCACATATCAGGAGTGTCGTTCTTCTTTTCATAAAGAGGTCCAAGGGCTAGTCTTGCAGAAGTTTTTTCAGCTACACAGGATGCGCAACATCCGTGCAAGTCCTGGTGACTTTCTCCCCTGCACTGCACCGATCAGATAGATCAGTGTGGGGCAGGAGAAAGGAGAACAGTTCTTTCAGTGATCATGAAGGATGCTGTCAGTGTTTTCCTCCATCAGAATAAGCAGCCTCTAGACTGTAAGAAACACACACATTTTAACATCATTTTGATTGTCTAAAATTTACTGCAGCTAAAAATTACATTTGGTTTACAATGCATTTTGCCAGATATGTTGTCACTTGTCAAAGCTAAGAATTTTACATGCTGGGTTTTTTTATGGCACATTTAGCACTGATAAGTTGTCACACTCTTGCTTAATATGTTAACATTCTGTCTGTAAACTGTATATGCATAGCTACCTTTTTGAAGCAATATTGAGATTTACTTAAGAACGTGGGGCCCAATAAATACCATCAATGGTGCCCAGTCCAAGAGATGGTGGATCCTATAGGTAGACACCACCTCATCATGCACTAAAACTTACTAAAAAAAAAAAAGATGTGAAGTTCACACATATAGAAGATGGACATTTTGTGAATACATATTACACGTATTGTAAAATAGATAGAGCTCATATGTAGAGTTTGTTTGATAAACTTTCCTACTACTTTGTCTAAATTAGAAGCAAATTGGTTGAACATTACTTCTACCTAAAATGGCAGAAAACGCACCTATCTTGGTGATGGACAGGACAGCTAGAGGGGATATGGAGGAGGCTGTTATTTTTTTTTTAATAGGTGTACTTTCACCAATTTGCTGATAATTCATTGAAAGTAGATGATCGGTACAATTGCTGCCAATGCATTTTTTAAAGCTGTATTGTCATGAGTCAAATTTGATCATGTTAGGTTCTTGCATAGGTCCTATAGCATTGATAAGTTTCCACCCTCTTTCCTACATACACACATCTCTCCTGCATACACACAACTCTACTACTATCACACACGCAATTTTCCGAAATACACACACAACTCTCCTCCATACACAAACACAGTTCTAACACATATAGCTTTTCTACAGCTTTGAAGTATGCACTCACACCTGTTACATACACGCACTGTTTTGCTACATACTTGTACACAGCTTTCTTACATACACCAACAGCTCTCTTATATACTCATGCAGCTCCACACATACAAACACTTCACTTATATATATATATATATATATATATATATGTACACTCATCCATCGTATACATTACCACATCTTGAAATTCCTTCCAGGAATGTGACTGATCACATGACCTGAAAGGTTCAATGGCTAATCAACAACTTTGTTTGATTGGGACCCTATCCATGCCACCTCACATATCAGGAGTGTCGTTCTTCTTTTCATAAAGAGGTCCAAGGGCTAGTCTTGCAGAAGTTTTTTCAGCTACACAGGATGCGCAACATCCGTGCAAGTCCTGGTGACTTTCTCCCCTGCACTGCACCGATCAGATAGATCAGTGTGGGGCAGGAGAAAGGAGAACAGTTCTTTCAGTGATCATGAAGGATGCTGTCAGTGTTTTCCTCCATCAGAATAAGCAGCCTCTAGACTGTAAGAAACACACACATTTTAACATCATTTTGATTGTCTAAAATTTACTGCAGCTAAAAATTACATTTGGTTTACAATGCATTTTGCCAGATATGTTGTCACTTGTCAAAGCTAAGAATTTTACATGCTGGGTTTTTTTATGGCACATTTAGCACTGATAAGTTGTCACACTCTTGCTTAATATGTTAACATTCTGTCTGTAAACTGTATATGCATAGCTACCTTTTTGAAGCAATATTGAGATTTACTTAAGAACGTGGGGCCCAATAAATACCATCAATGGTGCCCAGTCCAAGAGATGGTGGATCCTATAGGTAGACACCACCTCATCATGCACTAAAACTTACTAAAAAAAAAAAAGATGTGAAGTTCACACATATAGAAGATGGACATTTTGTGAATACATATTACACGTATTGTAAAATAGATAGAGCTCATATGTAGAGTTTGTTTGATAAACTTTCCTACTACTTTGTCTAAATTAGAAGCAAATTGGTTGAACATTACTTCTACCTAAAATGGCAGAAAACGCACCTATCTTGGTGATGGACAGGACAGCTAGAGGGGATATGGAGGAGGCTGTTATTTTTTTTTTAATAGGTGTACTTTCACCAATTTGCTGATAATTCATTGAAAGTAGATGATCGGTACAATTGCTGCCAATGCATTTTTTAAAGCTGTATTGTCATGAGTCAAATTTGATCATGTTAGGTTCTTGCATAGGTCCTATAGCATTGATAAGTTTCCACCCTCTTTCCTACACACACATCTCTCCTGCATACACACAACTCTACTACTATCACACACGCAATTTTCCGAAATACACACACAACTCTCCTCCATACACAAACACAGTTCTAACACATATAGCTTTTCTACAGCTTTGAAGTATGCACTCACACCTCTGTTACATACACGCACTGTTTTGCTACATACTTGTACACAGCTTTCTTACATACACCAACAGCTCTCTTATATACTCATGCAGCTCCACACACACAAACACTTATATATATATATATATATATATATGTACACTCATCCATCGTATACATTACCACATCTTGAAATTCCTTCCAGGAATGTGACTGATCACATGACCTGAAAGGTTCAATGGCTAATCAACAACTTTGTTTGATTGGGACCCTATCCATGCCACCTCACATATCAGGAGTGTCGTTCTTCTTTTCATAAAGAGGTCCAAGGGCTAGTCTTGCAGAAGTTTTTTCAGCTACACAGGATGCGCAACATCCGTGCAAGTCCTGGTGACTTTCTCCCCTGCACTGCACCGATCAGATAGATCAGTGTGGGGCAGGAGAAAGGAGAACAGTTCTTTCAGTGATCATGAAGGATGCTGTCAGTGTTTTCCTCCATCAGAATAAGCAGCCTCTAGACTGTAAGAAACACACACATTTTAACATCATTTTGATTGTCTAAAATTTACTGCAGCTAAAAATTACATTTGGTTTACAATGCATTTTGCCAGATATGTTGTCACTTGTCAAAGCTAAGAATTTTACATGCTGGGTTTTTTTATGGCACATTTAGCACTGATAAGTTGTCACACTCTTGCTTAATATGTTAACATTCTGTCTGTAAACTGTATATGCATAGCTACCTTTTTGAAGCAATATTGAGATTTACTTAAGAACGTGGGGCCCAATAAATACCATCAATGGTGCCCAGTCCAAGAGATGGTGGATCCTATAGGTAGACACCACCTCATCATGCACTAAAACTTACTAAAAAAAAAAAAGATGTGAAGTTCACACATATAGAAGATGGACATTTTGTGAATACATATTACACGTATTGTAAAATAGATAGAGCTCATATGTAGAGTTTGTTTGATAAACTTTCCTACTACTTTGTCTAAATTAGAAGCAAATTGGTTGAACATTACTTCTACCTAAAATGGCAGAAAACGCACCTATCTTGGTGATGGACAGGACAGCTAGAGGGGATATGGAGGAGGCTGTTATTTTTTTTTTAATAGGTGTACTTTCACCAATTTGCTGATAATTCATTGAAAGTAGATGATCGGTACAATTGCTGCCAATGCATTTTTTAAAGCTGTATTGTCATGAGTCAAATTTGATCATGTTAGGTTCTTGCATAGGTCCTATAGCATTGATAAGTTTCCACCCTCTTTCCTACACACACATCTCTCCTGCATACACACAACTCTACTACTATCACACACGCAATTTTCCGAAATACACACACAACTCTCCTCCATACACAAACACAGTTCTAACACATATAGCTTTTCTACAGCTTTGAAGTATGCACTCACACCTCTGTTACATACACGCACTGTTTTGCTACATACTTGTACACAGCTTTCTTACATACACCAACAGCTCTCTTATATACTCATGCAGCTCCACACACACAAACACTTATATATATATATATATATATATATATATGTACACTCATCCATCGTATACATTACCACATCTTGAAATTCCTTCCAGGAATGTGACTGATCACATGACCTGAAAGGTTCAATGGCTAATCAACAACTTTGTTTGATTGGGACCCTATCCATGCCACCTCACATATTAGGAGTGTCGTTCTTCTTTTCATAAAGAGGTCCAAGGGCTAGTCTTGCAGAAGTTTTTTCAGCTACACAGGATGCGCAACATCCGTGCAAGTCCTGGTGACTTTCTCCCCTGCACTGCACCGATCAGATAGATCAGTGTGGGGCAGGAGAAAGGAGAACAGTTCTTTCAGTGATCATGAAGGATGCTGTCAGTGTTTTCCTCCATCAGAATAAGCAGCCTCTAGACTGTAAGAAACACACACATTTTAACATCATTTTGATTGTCTAAAATTTACTGCAGCTAAAAATTACATTTGGTTTACAATGCATTTTGCCAGATATGTTGTCACTTGTCAAAGCTAAGAATTTTACATGCTGGGTTTTTTTATGGCACATTTAGCACTGATAAGTTGTCACACTCTTGCTTAATATGTTAACATTCTGTCTGTAAACTGTATATGCATAGCTACCTTTTTGAAGCAATATTGAGATTTACTTAAGAACGTGGGGCCCAATAAATACCATCAATGGTGCCCAGTCCAAGAGATGGTGGATCCTATAGGTAAACACCACCTCATCATGCACTAAAACTTACTAAAAAAAAAAAAGATGTGAAGTTCACACATATAGAAGATGGACATTTTGTGAATACATATTACACGTATTGTAAAATAGATAGAGCTCATATGTAGAGTTTGTTTGATAAACTTTCCTACTACTTTGTCTAAATTAGAAGCAAATTGGTTGAACATTACTTCTACCTAAAATGGCAGAAAACGCACCTATCTTGGTGATGGACAGGACAGCTAGAGGGGATATGGAGGAGGCTGTTATTTTTTTTTTAATAGGTGTACTTTCACCAATTTGCTGATAATTCATTGAAAGTAGATGATCGGTACAATTGCTGCCAATGCATTTTTTAAAGCTGTATTGTCATGAGTCAAATTTGATCATGTTAGGTTCTTGCATAGGTCCTATAGCATTGATAAGTTTCCACCCTCTTTCCTACATACACACATCTCTCCTGCATACACACAACTCTACTACTATCACACACGCAATTTTCCGAAATACACACACAACTCTCCTCCATACACAAACACAGTTCTAACACATATAGCTTTTCTACAGCTTTGAAGTATGCACTCACACCTCTGTTACATACACGCACTGTTTTGCTACATACTTGTACACAGCTTTCTTACATACACCAACAGCTCTCTTATATACTCATGCAGCTCCACACATACAAACACTTCACTTATATATATATATATATATATATATGTACACTCATCCATCGTATACATTACCACATCTTGAAATTCCTTCCAGGAATGTGACTGATCACATGACCTGAAAGGTTCAATGGCTAATCAACAACTTTGTTTGATTGGGACCCTATCCATGCCACCTCACATATCAGGAGTGTCGTTCTTCTTTTCATAAAGAGGTCCAAGGGCTAGTCTTGCAGAAGTTTTTTCAGCTACACAGGATGCGCAACATCCGTGCAAGTCCTGGTGACTTTCTCCCCTGCACTGCACCGATCAGATAGATCAGTGTGGGGCAGGAGAAAGGAGAACAGTTCTTTCAGTGATCATGAAGGATGGTGTCAGTGTTTTCCTCCATCAGAATAAGCAGCCTCTAGACTGTAAGAAACACACACATTTTAACATCATTTTGATTGTCTAAAATTTACTGCAGCTAAAAATTACATTTGGTTTACAATGCATTTTGCCAGATATGTTGTCACTTGTCAAAGCTAAGAATTTTACATGCTGGGTTTTTTTATGGCACATTTAGCACTGATAAGTTGTCACACTCTTGCTTAATATGTTAACATTCTGTCTGTAAACTGTATATGCATAGCTACCTTTTTGAAGCAATATTGAGATTTACTTAAGAACGTGGGGCCCAATAAATACCATCAATGGTGCCCAGTCCAAGAGATGGTGGATCCTATAGGTAAACACCACCTCATCATGCACTAAAACTTACTAAAAAAAAAAAAGATGTGAAGTTCACACATATAGAAGATGGACATTTTGTGAATACATATTACACGTATTGTAAAATAGATAGAGCTCATATGTAGAGTTTGTTTGATAAACTTTCCTACTACTTTGTCTAAATTAGAAGCAAATTGGTTGAACATTACTTCTACCTAAAATGGCAGAAAACGCACCTATCTTGGTGATGGACAGGACAGCTAGAGGGGATATGGAGGAGGCTGTTATTTTTTTTTTAATAGGTGTACTTTCACCAATTTGCTGATAATTCATTGAAAGTAGATGATCGGTACAATTGCTGCCAATGCATTTTTTAAAGCTGTATTGTCATGAGTCAAATTTGATCATGTTAGGTTCTTGCATAGGTCCTATAGCATTGATAAGTTTCCACCCTCTTTCCTACATACACACATCTCTCCTGCATACACACAACTCTACTACTATCACACACGCAATTTTCCGAAATACACACACAACTCTCCTCCATACACAAACACAGTTCTAACACATATAGCTTTTCTACAGCTTTGAAGTATGCACTCACACCTCTGTTACATACACGCACTGTTTTGCTACATACTTGTACACAGCTTTCTTACATACACCAACAGCTCTCTTATATACTCATGCAGCTCCACACATACAAACACTTCACTTATATATATATATATATATATATGTACACTCATCCATCGTATACATTACCACATCTTGAAATTCCTTCCAGGAATGTGACTGATCACATGACCTGAAAGGTTCAATGGCTAATCAACAACTTTGTTTGATTGGGACCCTATCCATGCCACCTCACATATCAGGAGTGTCGTTCTTCTTTTCATAAAGAGGTCCAAGGGCTAGTCTTGCAGAAGTTTTTTCAGCTACACAGGATGCGCAACATCCGTGCAAGTCCTGGTGACTTTCTCCCCTGCACTGCACCGATCAGATAGATCAGTGTGGGGCAGGAGAAAGGAGAACAGTTCTTTCAGTGATCATGAAGGATGCTGTCAGTGTTTTCCTCCATCAGAATAAGCAGCCTCTAGACTGTAAGAAACACACACATTTTAACATCATTTTGATTGTCTAAAATTTACTGCAGCTAAAAATTACATTTGGTTTACAATGCATTTTGCCAGATATGTTGTCACTTGTCAAAGCTAAGAATTTTACATGCTGGGTTTTTTTATGGCACATTTAGCACTGATAAGTTGTCACACTCTTGCTTAATATGTTAACATTCTGTCTGTAAACTGTATATGCATAGCTACCTTTTTGAAGCAATATTGAGATTTACTTAAGAACGTGGGGCCCAATAAATACCATCAATGGTGCCCAGTCCAAGAGATGGTGGATCCTATAGGTAGACACCACCTCATCATGCACTAAAACTTACTAAAAAAAAAAAAGATGTGAAGTTCACACATATAGAAGATGGACATTTTGTGAATACATATTACACGTATTGTAAAATAGATAGAGCTCATATGTAGAGTTTGTTTGATAAACTTTCCTACTACTTTGTCTAAATTAGAAGCAAATTGGTTGAACATTACTTCTACCTAAAATGGCAGAAAACGCACCTATCTTGGTGATGGACAGGACAGCTAGAGGGGATATGGAGGAGGCTGTTATTTTTTTTTTAATAGGTGTACTTTCACCAATTTGCTGATAATTCATTGAAAGTAGATGATCGGTACAATTGCTGCCAATGCATTTTTTAAAGCTGTATTGTCAGGAGTCAAATTTGATCATGTTAGGTTCTTGCATAGGTCCTATAGCATTGATAAGTTTCCACCCTCTTTCCTACATACACACATCTCTCCTGCATACACACAACTCTACTACTATCACACACGCAATTTTCCGAAATACACACACAACTCTCCTCCATACACAAACACAGTTCTAACACATATAGCTTTTCTACAGCTTTGAAGTATGCACTCACACCTCTGTTACATACACGCACTGTTTTGCTACATACTTGTACACAGCTTTCTTACATACACCAACAGCTCTCTTATATACTCATGCAGCTCCACACACACAAACACTTATATATATATATATATATGTACACTCATCCATCGTATACATTACCACATCTTGAAATTCCTTCCAGGAATGTGACTGATCACATGACCTGAAAGGTTCAATGGCTAATCAACAACTTTGTTTGATTGGGACCCTATCCATGCCACCTGCCACCTCACATATCAGGAGTGTCGTTCTTCTTTTCATAAAGAGGTCCAAGGGCTAGTCTTGCAGAAGTTTTTTCAGCTACACAGGATGCGCAACATCCGTGCAAGTCCTGGTGACTTTCTCCCCTGCACTGCACCGATCAGATAGATCAGTGTGGGGCAGGAGAAAGGAGAACAGTTCTTTCAGTGATCATGAAGGATGCTGTCAGTGTTTTCCTCCATCAGAATAAGCAGCCTCTAGACTGTAAGAAACACACACATTTTAACATCATTTTGATTGTCTAAAATTTACTGCAGCTAAAAATTACATTTGGTTTACAATGCATTTTGCCAGATATGTTGTCACTTGTCAAAGCTAAGAATTTTACATGCTGGGTTTTTTTATGGCACATTTAGCACTGATAAGTTGTCACACTCTTGCTTAATATGTTAACATTCTGTCTGTAAACTGTATATGCATAGCTACCTTTTTGAAGCAATATTGAGATTTACTTAAGAACGTGGGGCCCAATAAATACCATCAATGGTGCCCAGTCCAAGAGATGGTGGATCCTATAGGTAAACACCACCTCATCATGCACTAAAACTTACTAAAAAAAAAAAAGATGTGAAGTTCACACATATAGAAAATGGACATTTTGTGAATACATATTACACGTATTGTAAAATAGATAGAGCTCATATGTAGAGTTTGTTTGATAAACTTTCCTACTACTTTGTCTAAATTAGAAGCAAATTGGTTGAACATTACTTCTACCTAAAATGGCAGAAAACGCACCTATCTTGGTGATGGACAGGACAGCTAGAGGGGATATGGAGGAGGCTGTTATTTTTTTTTTAATAGGTGTACTTTCACCAATTTGCTGATAATTCATTGAAAGTAGATGATCGGTACAATTGCTGCCAATGCATTTTTTAAAGCTGTATTGTCATGAGTCAAATTTGATCATGTTAGGTTCTTGCATAGGTCCTATAGCATTGATAAGTTTCCACCCTCTTTCCTACATACACACATCTCTCCTGCATACACACAACTCTACTACTATCACACACGCAATTTTCCGAAATACACACACAACTTTCCTCCATACACAAACACAGTTCTAACACATATAGCTTTTCTACAGCTTTGAAGTATGCACTCACACCTCTGTTACATACACGCACTGTTTTGCTACATACTTGTACACAGCTTTCTTACATACACCAACAGCTCTCTTATATACTCATGCAGCTCCACACACACAAACACTTATATATATATATATATATATATATATATATATATATATATGTACACTCATCCATCGTATACATTACCACATCTTGAAATTCCTTCCAGGAATGTGACTGATCACATGACCTGAAAGGTTCAATGGCTAATCAACAACTTTGTTTGATTGGGACCCTATCCATGCCACCTCACATATCAGGAGTGTCGTTCTTCTTTTCATAAAGAGGTCCAAGGGCTAGTCTTGCAGAAGTTTTTTCAGCTACACAGGATGCGCAACATCCGTGCAAGTCCTGGTGACTTTCTCCCCTGCACTGCACCGATCAGATAGATCAGTGTGGGGCAGGAGAAAGGAGAACAGTTCTTTCAGTGATCATGAAGGATGCTGTCAGTGTTTTCCTCCATCAGAATAAGCAGCCTCTAGACTGTAAGAAACACACACATTTTAACATCATTTTGATTGTCTAAAATTTACTGCAGCTAAAAATTACATTTGGTTTACAATGCATTTTGCCAGATATGTTGTCACTTGTCAAAGCTAAGAATTTTACATGCTGGGTTTTTTTATGGCACATTTAGCACTGATAAGTTGTCACACTCTTGCTTAATATGTTAACATTCTGTCTGTAAACTGTATATGCATAGCTACCTTTTTGAAGCAATATTGAGATTTACTTAAGAACGTGGGGCCCAATAAATACCATCAATGGTGCCCAGTCCAAGAGATGGTGGATCCTATAGGTAGACACCACCTCATCATGCACTAAAACTTACTAAAAAAAAAAAAGATGTGAAGTTCACACATATAGAAGATGGACATTTTGTGAATACATATTACACGTATTGTAAAATAGATAGAGCTCATATGTAGAGTTTGTTTGATAAACTTTCCTACTACTTTGTCTAAATTAGAAGCAAATTGGTTGAACATTACTTCTACCTAAAATGGCAGAAAACGCACCTATCTTGGAGATGGACAGGACAGCTAGAGGGGATATGGAGGAGGCTGTTATTTTTTTTTTAATAGGTGTACTTTCACCAATTTGCTGATAATTCATTGAAAGTAGATGATCGGTACAATTGCTGCCAATGCATTTTTTAAAGCTGTATTGTCATGAGTCAAATTTGATCATGTTAGGTTCTTGCATAGGTCCTATAGCATTGATAAGTTTCCACCCTCTTTCCTACATACACACATCTCTCCTGCATACACACAACTCTACTACTATCACACACGCAATTTTCCGAAATACACACACAACTCTCCTCCATACACAAACACAGTTCTAACACATATAGCTTTTCTACAGCTTTGAAGTATGCACTCACACCTCTGTTACATACACGCACTGTTTTGCTACATACTTGTACACAGCTTTCTTACATACACCAACAGCTCTCTTATATACTCATGCAGCTCCACACACACAAACACTTATATATATATATATGTATGTACACTCATCCATCGTATACATTACCACATCTTGAAATTCCTTCCAGGAATGTGACTGATCACATGACCTGAAAGGTTCAATGGCTAATCAACAACTTTGTTTGATTGGGACCCTATCCATGCCACCTCACATATCAGGAGTGTCGTTCTTCTTTTCATAAAGAGGTCCAAGGGCTAGTCTTGCAGAAGTTTTTTCAGCTACACAGGATGCGCAACATCCGTGCAAGTCCTGGTGACTTTCTCCCCTGCACTGCACCGATCAGATAGATCAGTGTGGGGCAGGAGAAAGGAGAACAGTTCTTTCAGTGATCATGAAGGATGGTGTCAGTGTTTTCCTCCATCAGAATAAGCAGCCTCTAGACTGTAAGAAACACACACATTTTAACATCATTTTGATTGTCTAAAATTTACTGCAGCTAAAAATTACATTTGGTTTACAATGCATTTTGCCAGATATGTTGTCACTTGTCAAAGCTAAGAATTTTACATGCTGGGTTTTTTTATGGCACATTTAGCACTGATAAGTTGTCACACTCTTGCTTAATATGTTAACATTCTGTCTGTAAACTGTATATGCATAGCTACCTTTTTGAAGCAATATTGAGATTTACTTAAGAACGTGGGGCCCAATAAATACCATCAATGGTGCCCAGTCCAAGAGATGGTGGATCCTATAGGTAAACACCACCTCATCATGCACTAAAACTTACTAAAAAAAAAAAAGATGTGAAGTTCACACATATAGAAAATGGACATTTTGTGAATACATATTACACGTATTGTAAAATAGATAGAGCTCATATGTAGAGTTTGTTTGATAAACTTTCCTACTACTTTGTCTAAATTAGAAGCAAATTGGTTGAACATTACTTTTACCTAAAATGGCAGAAAACGCACCTATCTTGGTGATGGACAGGACAGCTAGAGGGGATATGGAGGAGGCTGTTATTTTTTTTTTAATAGGTGTACTTTCACCAATTTGCTGATAATTCATTGAAAGTAGATGATCGGTACAATTGCTGCCAATGCATTTTTTAAAGCTGTATTGTCATGAGTCAAATTTGATCATGTTAGGTTCTTGCATAGGTCCTATAGCATTGATAAGTTTCCACCCTCTTTCCTACATACACACATCTCTCCTGCATACACACAACTCTACTACTATCACACACGCAATTTTCCGAAATACACACACAACTCTCCTCCATACACAAACACAGTTCTAACACATATAGCTTTTCTACAGCTTTGAAGTATGCACTCACACCTCTGTTACATACACGCACTGTTTTGCTACATACTTGTACACAGCTTTCTTACATACACCAACAGCTCTCTTATATACTCATGCAGCTCCACACACACAAACACTTATATATATATATATATATATGTACACTCGTCCATCGTATACATTACCACATCTTGAAATTCCTTCCAGGAATGTGACTGATCACATGACCTGAAAGGTTCAATGGCTAATCAACAACTTTGTTTGATTGGGACCCTATCCATGCCACCTCACATATCAGGAGTGTCGTTCTTCTTTTCATAAAGAGGTCCAAGGGCTAGTCTTGCAGAAGTTTTTTCAGCTACACAGGATGCGCAACATCCGTGCAAGTCCTGGTGACTTTCTCCCCTGCACTGCACCGATCAGATAGATCAGTGTGGGGCAGGAGAAAGGAGAACAGTTCTTTCAGTGATCATGAAGGATGCTGTCAGTGTTTTCCTCCATCAGAATAAGCAGCCTCTAGACTGTAAGAAACACACACATTTTAACATCATTTTGATTGTCTAAAATTTACTGCAGCTAAAAATTACATTTGGTTTACAATGCATTTTGCCAGATATGTTGTCACTTGTCAAAGCTAAGAATTTTACATGCTGGGTTTTTTTATGGCACATTTAGCACTGATAAGTTGTCACACTCTTGCTTAATATGTTAACATTCTGTCTGTAAACTGTATATGCATAGCTACCTTTTTGAAGCAATATTGAGATTTACTTAAGAACGTGGGGCCCAATAAATACCATCAATGGTGCCCAGTCCAAGAGATGGTGGATCCTATAGGTAGACACCACCTCATCATGCACTAAAACTTACTAAAAAAAAAAAAGATGTGAAGTTCACACATATAGAAGATGGACATTTTGTGAATACATATTACACGTATTGTAAAATAGATAGAGCTCATATGTAGAGTTTGTTTGATAAACTTTCCTACTACTTTGTCTAAATTAGAAGCAAATTGGTTGAACATTACTTCTACCTAAAATGGCAGAAAACGCACCTATCTTGGAGATGGACAGGACAGCTAGAGGGGATATGGAGGAGGCTGTTATTTTTTTTTTAATAGGTGTACTTTCACCAATTTGCTGATAATTCATTGAAAGTAGATGATCGGTACAATTGCTGCCAATGCATTTTTTAAAGCTGTATTGTCATGAGTCAAATTTGATCATGTTAGGTTCTTGCATAGGTCCTATAGCATTGATAAGTTTCCACCCTCTTTCCTACATACACACATCTCTCCTGCATACACACAACTCTACTACTATCACACACGCAATTTTCCGAAATACACACACAACTCTCCTCCATACACAAACACAGTTCTAACACATATAGCTTTTCTACAGCTTTGAAGTATGCACTCACACCTCTGTTACATACACGCACTGTTTTGCTACATACTTGTACACAGCTTTCTTACATACACCAACAGCTCTCTTATATACTCATGCAGCTCCACACACACAAACACTTATATATATATATATGTATGTACACTCATCCATCGTATACATTACCACATCTTGAAATTCCTTCCAGGAATGTGACTGATCACATGACCTGAAAGGTTCAATGGCTAATCAACAACTTTGTTTGATTGGGACCCTATCCATGCCACCTCACATATCAGGAGTGTCGTTCTTCTTTTCATAAAGAGGTCCAAGGGCTAGTCTTGCAGAAGTTTTTTCAGCTACACAGGATGCGCAACATCCGTGCAAGTCCTGGTGACTTTCTCCCCTGCACTGCACCGATCAGATAGATCAGTGTGGGGCAGGAGAAAGGAGAACAGTTCTTTCAGTGATCATGAAGGATGGTGTCAGTGTTTTCCTCCATCAGAATAAGCAGCCTCTAGACTGTAAGAAACACACACATTTTAACATCATTTTGATTGTCTAAAATTTACTGCAGCTAAAAATTACATTTGGTTTACAATGCATTTTGCCAGATATGTTGTCACTTGTCAAAGCTAAGAATTTTACATGCTGGGTTTTTTTATGGCACATTTAGCACTGATAAGTTGTCACACTCTTGCTTAATATGTTAACATTCTGTCTGTAAACTGTATATGCATAGCTACCTTTTTGAAGCAATATTGAGATTTACTTAAGAACGTGGGGCCCAATAAATACCATCAATGGTGCCCAGTCCAAGAGATGGTGGATCCTATAGGTAAACACCACCTCATCATGCACTAAAACTTACTAAAAAAAAAAAAGATGTGAAGTTCACACATATAGAAAATGGACATTTTGTGAATACATATTACACGTATTGTAAAATAGATAGAGCTCATATGTAGAGTTTGTTTGATAAACTTTCCTACTACTTTGTCTAAATTAGAAGCAAATTGGTTGAACATTACTTTTACCTAAAATGGCAGAAAACGCACCTATCTTGGTGATGGACAGGACAGCTAGAGGGGATATGGAGGAGGCTGTTATTTTTTTTTTAATAGGTGTACTTTCACCAATTTGCTGATAATTCATTGAAAGTAGATGATCGGTACAATTGCTGCCAATGCATTTTTTAAAGCTGTATTGTCATGAGTCAAATTTGATCATGTTAGGTTCTTGCATAGGTCCTATAGCATTGATAAGTTTCCACCCTCTTTCCTACATACACACATCTCTCCTGCATACACACAACTCTACTACTATCACACACGCAATTTTCCGAAATACACACACAACTCTCCTCCATACACAAACACAGTTCTAACACATATAGCTTTTCTACAGCTTTGAAGTATGCACTCACACCTCTGTTACATACACGCACTGTTTTGCTACATACTTGTACACAGCTTTCTTACATACACCAACAGCTCTCTTATATACTCATGCAGCTCCACACACACAAACACTTATATATATATATATATATATGTACACTCGTCCATCGTATACATTACCACATCTTGAAATTCCTTCCAGGAATGTGACTGATCACATGACCTGAAAGGTTCAATGGCTAATCAACAACTTTGTTTGATTGGGACCCTATCCATGCCACCTCACATATCAGGAGTGTCGTTCTTCTTTTCATAAAGAGGTCCAAGGGCTAGTCTTGCAGAAGTTTTTTCAGCTACACAGGATGCGCAACATCCGTGCAAGTCCTGGTGACTTTCTCCCCTGCACTGCACCGATCAGATAGATCAGTGTGGGGCAGGAGAAAGGAGAACAGTTCTTTCAGTGATCATGAAGGATGCTGTCAGTGTTTTCCTCCATCAGAATAAGCAGCCTCTAGACTGTAAGAAACACACACATTTTAACATCATTTTGATTGTCTAAAATTTACTGCAGCTAAAAATTACATTTGGTTTACAATGCATTTTGCCAGATATGTTGTCACTTGTCAAAGCTAAGAATTTTACATGCTGGGTTTTTTTATGGCACATTTAGCACTGATAAGTTGTCACACTCTTGCTTAATATGTTAACATTCTGTCTGTAAACTGTATATGCATAGCTACCTTTTTGAAGCAATATTGAGATTTACTTAAGAACGTGGGGCCCAATAAATACCATCAATGGTGCCCAGTCCAAGAGATGGTGGATCCTATAGGTAAACACCACCTCATCATGCACTAAAACTTACTAAAAAAAAAAAAGATGTGAAGTTCACACATATAGAAAATGGACATTTTGTGAATACATATTACACGTATTGTAAAATAGATAGAGCTCATATGTAGAGTTTGTTTGATAAACTTTCCTACTACTTTGTCTAAATTAGAAGCAAATTGGTTGAACATTACTTTTACCTAAAATGGCAGAAAACGCACCTATCTTGGTGATGGACAGGACAGCTAGAGGGGATATGGAGGAGGCTGTTATTTTTTTTTTAATAGGTGTACTTTCACCAATTTGCTGATAATTCATTGAAAGTAGATGATCGGTACAATTGCTGCCAATGCATTTTTTAAAGCTGTATTGTCATGAGTCAAATTTGATCATGTTAGGTTCTTGCATAGGTCCTATAGCATTGATAAGTTTCCACCCTCTTTCCTACATACACACATCTCTCCTGCATACACACAACTCTACTACTATCACACACGCAATTTTCCGAAATACACACACAACTCTCCTCCATACACAAACACAGTTCTAACACATATAGCTTTTCTACAGCTTTGAAGTATGCACTCACACCTCTGTTACATACACGCACTGTTTTGCTACATACTTGTACACAGCTTTCTTACATACACCAACAGCTCTCTTATATACTCATGCAGCTCCACACACACAAACACTTATATATATATATATATATGTACACTCGTCCATCGTATACATTACCACATCTTGAAATTCCTTCCAGGAATGTGACTGATCACATGACCTGAAAGGTTCAATGGCTAATCAACAACTTTGTTTGATTGGGACCCTATCCATGCCACCTCACATATCAGGAGTGTCGTTCTTCTTTTCATAAAGAGGTCCAAGGGCTAGTCTTGCAGAAGTTTTTTCAGCTACACAGGATGCGCAACATCCGTGCAAGTCCTGGTGACTTTCTCCCCTGCACTGCACCGATCAGATAGATCAGTGTGGGGCAGGAGAAAGGAGAATAGTTCTTTCAGTGATCATGAA
The DNA here is from genome assembly GCF_046119375.1 of Phyllobates terribilis. Lineage (NCBI taxonomy): Eukaryota > Metazoa > Chordata > Amphibia > Anura > Dendrobatidae > Phyllobates > Phyllobates terribilis. The sequence goes on from NW_027364293.1 coordinate 45,151, forward strand.
GGATGCTGTCAGTGTTTTCCTCCATCAGAATAAGCAGCCTCTAGACTGTAAGAAACACACACATTTTAACATCATTTTGATTGTCTAAAATTTACTGCAGCTAAAAATTACATTTGGTTTACAATGCATTTTGCCAGATATGTTGTCACTTGTCAAAGCTAAGAATTTTACATGCTGGGTTTTTTTATGGCACATTTAGCACTGATAAGTTGTCACACTCTTGCTTAATATGTTAACATTCTGTCTGTAAACTGTATATGCATAGCTACCTTTTTGAAGCAATATTGAGATTTACTTAAGAACGTGGGGCCCAATAAATACCATCAATGGTGCCCAGTCCAAGAGATGGTGGATCCTATAGGTAGACACCACCTCATCATGCACTAAAACTTACTAAAAAAAAAAAAGATGTGAAGTTCACACATATAGAAGATGGACATTTTGTGAATACATATTACACGTATTGTAAAATAGATAGAGCTCATATGTAGAGTTTGTTTGATAAACTTTCCTACTACTTTGTCTAAATTAGAAGCAAATTGGTTGAACATTACTTCTACCTAAAATGGCAGAAAACGCACCTATCTTGGAGATGGACAGGACAGCTAGAGGGGATATGGAGGAGGCTGTTATTTTTTTTTTAATAGGTGTACTTTCACCAATTTGCTGATAATTCATTGAAAGTAGATGATCGGTACAATTGCTGCCAATGCATTTTTTAAAGCTGTATTGTCATGAGTCAAATTTGATCATGTTAGGTTCTTGCATAGGTCCTATAGCATTGATAAGTTTCCACCCTCTTTCCTACATACACACATCTCTCCTGCATACACACAACTCTACTACTATCACACACGCAATTTTCCGAAATACACACACAACTCTCCTCCATACACAAACACAGTTCTAACACATATAGCTTTTCTACAGCTTTGAAGTATGCACTCACACCTCTGTTACATACACGCACTGTTTTGCTACATACTTGTACACAGCTTTCTTACATACACCAACAGCTCTCTTATATACTCATGCAGCTCCACACACACAAACACTTATATATATATATATATATGTACACTCATCCATCGTATACATTACCACATCTTGAAATTCCTTCCAGGAATGTGACTGATCACATGACCTGAAAGGTTCAATGGCTAATCAACAACTTTGTTTGATTGGGACCCTATCCATGCCACCTCACATATCAGGAGTGTCGTTCTTCTTTTCATAAAGAGGTCCAAGGGCTAGTCTTGCAGAAGTTTTTTCAGCTACACAGGATGCGCAACATCCGTGCAAGTCCTGGTGACTTTCTCCCCTGCACTGCACCGATCAGATAGATCAGTGTGGGGCAGGAGAAAGGAGAACAGTTCTTTCAGTGATCATGAAGGATGGTGTCAGTGTTTTCCTCCATCAGAATAAGCAGCCTCTAGACTGTAAGAAACACACACATTTTAACATCATTTTGATTGTCTAAAATTTACTGCAGCTAAAAATTACATTTGGTTTACAATGCATTTTGCCAGATATGTTGTCACTTGTCAAAGCTAAGAATTTTACATGCTGGGTTTTTTTATGGCACATTTAGCACTGATAAGTTGTCACACTCTTGCTTAATATGTTAACATTCTGTCTGTAAACTGTATATGCATAGCTACCTTTTTGAAGCAATATTGAGATTTACTTAAGAACGTGGGGCCCAATAAATACCATCAATGGTGCCCAGTCCAAGAGATGGTGGATCCTATAGGTAAACACCACCTCATCATGCACTAAAACTTACTAAAAAAAAAAAAGATGTGAAGTTCACACATATAGAAAATGGACATTTTGTGAATACATATTACACGTATTGTAAAATAGATAGAGCTCATATGTAGAGTTTGTTTGATAAACTTTCCTACTACTTTGTCTAAATTAGAAGCAAATTGGTTGAACATTACTTTTACCTAAAATGGCAGAAAACGCACCTATCTTGGTGATGGACAGGACAGCTAGAGGGGATATGGAGGAGGCTGTTATTTTTTTTTTAATAGGTGTACTTTCACCAATTTGCTGATAATTCATTGAAAGTAGATGATCGGTACAATTGCTGCCAATGCATTTTTTAAAGCTGTATTGTCATGAGTCAAATTTGATCATGTTAGGTTCTTGCATAGGTCCTATAGCATTGATAAGTTTCCACCCTCTTTCCTACATACACACATCTCTCCTGCATACACACAACTCTACTACTATCACACACGCAATTTTCCGAAATACACACACAACTCTCCTCCATACACAAACACAGTTCTAACACATATAGCTTTTCTACAGCTTTGAAGTATGCACTCACACCTCTGTTACATACACGCACTGTTTTGCTACATACTTGTACACAGCTTTCTTACATACACCAACAGCTCTCTTATATACTCATGCAGCTCCACACACACAAACACTTATATATATATATATATATGTACACTCATCCATCGTATACATTACCACATCTTGAAATTCCTTCCAGGAATGTGACTGATCACATGACCTGAAAGGTTCAATGGCTAATCAACAACTTTGTTTGATTGGGACCCTATCCATGCCACCTCACATATCAGGAGTGTCGTTCTTCTTTTCATAAAGAGGTCCAAGGGCTAGTCTTGCAGAAGTTTTTTCAGCTACACAGGATGCGCAACATCCGTGCAAGTCCTGGTGACTTTCTCCCCTGCACTGCACCGATCAGATAGATCAGTGTGGGGCAGGAGAAAGGAGAACAGTTCTTTCAGTGATCATGAAGGATGGTGTCAGTGTTTTCCTCCATCAGAATAAGCAGCCTCTAGACTGTAAGAAACACACACATTTTAACATCATTTTGATTGTCTAAAATTTACTGCAGCTAAAAATTACATTTGGTTTACAATGCATTTTGCCAGATATGTTGTCACTTGTCAAAGCTAAGAATTTTACATGCTGGGTTTTTTTATGGCACATTTAGCACTGATAAGTTGTCACACTCTTGCTTAATATGTTAACATTCTGTCTGTAAACTGTATATGCATAGCTACCTTTTTGAAGCAATATTGAGATTTACTTAAGAACGTGGGGCCCAATAAATACCATCAATGGTGCCCAGTCCAAGAGATGGTGGATCCTATAGGTAAACACCACCTCATCATGCACTAAAACTTACTAAAAAAAAAAAAGATGTGAAGTTCACACATATAGAAAATGGACATTTTGTGAATACATATTACACGTATTGTAAAATAGATAGAGCTCATATGTAGAGTTTGTTTGATAAACTTTCCTACTACTTTGTCTAAATTAGAAGCAAATTGGTTGAACATTACTTTTACCTAAAATGGCAGAAAACGCACCTATCTTGGTGATGGACAGGACAGCTAGAGGGGATATGGAGGAGGCTGTTATTTTTTTTTTAATAGGTGTACTTTCACCAATTTGCTGATAATTCATTGAAAGTAGATGATCGGTACAATTGCTGCCAATGCATTTTTTAAAGCTGTATTGTCATGAGTCAAATTTGATCATGTTAGGTTCTTGCATAGGTCCTATAGCATTGATAAGTTTCCACCCTCTTTCCTACATACACACATCTCTCCTGCATACACACAACTCTACTACTATCACACACGCAATTTTCCGAAATACACACACAACTCTCCTCCATACACAAACACAGTTCTAACACATATAGCTTTTCTACAGCTTTGAAGTATGCACTCACACCTCTGTTACATACACGCACTGTTTTGCTACATACTTGTACACAGCTTTCTTACATACACCAACAGCTCTCTTATATACTCATGCAGCTCCACACACACAAACACTTATATATATATATATATATATGTACACTCGTCCATCGTATACATTACCACATCTTGAAATTCCTTCCAGGAATGTGACTGATCACATGACCTGAAAGGTTCAATGGCTAATCAACAACTTTGTTTGATTGGGACCCTATCCATGCCACCTCACATATCAGGAGTGTCGTTCTTCTTTTCATAAAGAGGTCCAAGGGCTAGTCTTGCAGAAGTTTTTTCAGCTACACAGGATGCGCAACATCCGTGCAAGTCCTGGTGACTTTCTCCCCTGCACTGCACCGATCAGATAGATCAGTGTGGGGCAGGAGAAAGGAGAACAGTTCTTTCAGTGATCATGAAGGATGCTGTCAGTGTTTTCCTCCATCAGAATAAGCAGCCTCTAGACTGTAAGAAACACACACATTTTAACATCATTTTGATTGTCTAAAATTTACTGCAGCTAAAAATTACATTTGGTTTACAATGCATTTTGCCAGATATGTTGTCACTTGTCAAAGCTAAGAATTTTACATGCTGGGTTTTTTTATGGCACATTTAGCACTGATAAGTTGTCACACTCTTGCTTAATATGTTAACATTCTGTCTGTAAACTGTATATGCATAGCTACCTTTTTGAAGCAATATTGAGATTTACTTAAGAACGTGGGGCCCAATAAATACCATCAATGGTGCCCAGTCCAAGAGATGGTGGATCCTATAGGTAAACACCACCTCATCATGCACTAAAACTTACTAAAAAAAAAAAAGATGTGAAGTTCACACATATAGAAAATGGACATTTTGTGAATACATATTACACGTATTGTAAAATAGATAGAGCTCATATGTAGAGTTTGTTTGATAAACTTTCCTACTACTTTGTCTAAATTAGAAGCAAATTGGTTGAACATTACTTTTACCTAAAATGGCAGAAAACGCACCTATCTTGGTGATGGACAGGACAGCTAGAGGGGATATGGAGGAGGCTGTTATTTTTTTTTTAATAGGTGTACTTTCACCAATTTGCTGATAATTCATTGAAAGTAGATGATCGGTACAATTGCTGCCAATGCATTTTTTAAAGCTGTATTGTCATGAGTCAAATTTGATCATGTTAGGTTCTTGCATAGGTCCTATAGCATTGATAAGTTTCCACCCTCTTTCCTACATACACACATCTCTCCTGCATACACACAACTCTACTACTATCACACACGCAATTTTCCGAAATACACACACAACTCTCCTCCATACACAAACACAGTTCTAACACATATAGCTTTTCTACAGCTTTGAAGTATGCACTCACACCTCTGTTACATACACGCACTGTTTTGCTACATACTTGTACACAGCTTTCTTACATACACCAACAGCTCTCTTATATACTCATGCAGCTCCACACACACAAACACTTATATATATATATATATATGTACACTCGTCCATCGTATACATTACCACATCTTGAAATTCCTTCCAGGAATGTGACTGATCACATGACCTGAAAGGTTCAATGGCTAATCAACAACTTTGTTTGATTGGGACCCTATCCATGCCACCTCACATATCAGGAGTGTCGTTCTTCTTTTCATAAAGAGGTCCAAGGGCTAGTCTTGCAGAAGTTTTTTCAGCTACACAGGATGCGCAACATCCGTGCAAGTCCTGGTGACTTTCTCCCCTGCACTGCACCGATCAGATAGATCAGTGTGGGGCAGGAGAAAGGAGAACAGTTCTTTCAGTGATCATGAAGGATGCTGTCAGTGTTTTCCTCCATCAGAATAAGCAGCCTCTAGACTGTAAGAAACACACACATTTTAACATCATTTTGATTGTCTAAAATTTACTGCAGCTAAAAATTACATTTGGTTTACAATGCATTTTGCCAGATATGTTGTCACTTGTCAAAGCTAAGAATTTTACATGCTGGGTTTTTTTATGGCACATTTAGCACTGATAAGTTGTCACACTCTTGCTTAATATGTTAACATTCTGTCTGTAAACTGTATATGCATAGCTACCTTTTTGAAGCAATATTGAGATTTACTTAAGAACGTGGGGCCCAATAAATACCATCAATGGTGCCCAGTCCAAGAGATGGTGGATCCTATAGGTAAACACCACCTCATCATGCACTAAAACTTACTAAAAAAAAAAAAGATGTGAAGTTCACACATATAGAAAATGGACATTTTGTGAATACATATTACACGTATTGTAAAATAGATAGAGCTCATATGTAGAGTTTGTTTGATAAACTTTCCTACTACTTTGTCTAAATTAGAAGCAAATTGGTTGAACATTACTTTTACCTAAAATGGCAGAAAACGCACCTATCTTGGTGATGGACAGGACAGCTAGAGGGGATATGGAGGAGGCTGTTATTTTTTTTTTAATAGGTGTACTTTCACCAATTTGCTGATAATTCATTGAAAGTAGATGATCGGTACAATTGCTGCCAATGCATTTTTTAAAGCTGTATTGTCATGAGTCAAATTTGATCATGTTAGGTTCTTGCATAGGTCCTATAGCATTGATAAGTTTCCACCCTCTTTCCTACATACACACATCTCTCCTGCATACACACAACTCTACTACTATCACACACGCAATTTTCCGAAATACACACACAACTCTCCTCCATACACAAACACAGTTCTAACACATATAGCTTTTCTACAGCTTTGAAGTATGCACTCACACCTCTGTTACATACACGCACTGTTTTGCTACATACTTGTACACAGCTTTCTTACATACACCAACAGCTCTCTTATATACTCATGCAGCTCCACACACACAAACACTTATATATATATATATATATATGTACACTCATCCATCGTATACATTACCACATCTTGAAATTCCTTCCAGGAATGTGACTGATCACATGACCTGAAAGGTTCAATGGCTAATCAACAACTTTGTTTGATTGGGACCCTATCCATGCCACCTCACATATCAGGAGTGTCGTTCTTCTTTTCATAAAGAGGTCCAAGGGCTAGTCTTGCAGAAGTTTTTTCAGCTACACAGGATGCGCAACATCCGTGCAAGTCCTGGTGACTTTCTCCCCTGCACTGCACCGATCAGATAGATCAGTGTGGGGCAGGAGAAAGGAGAACAGTTCTTTCAGTGATCATGAAGGATGCTGTCAGTGTTTTCCTCCATCAGAATAAGCAGCCTCTAGACTGTAAGAAACACACACATTTTAACATCATTTTGATTGTCTAAAATTTACTGCAGCTAAAAATTACATTTGGTTTACAATGCATTTTGCCAGATATGTTGTCACTTGTCAAAGCTAAGAATTTTACATGCTGGGTTTTTTTATGGCACATTTAGCACTGATAAGTTGTCACACTCTTGCTTAATATGTTAACATTCTGTCTGTAAACTGTATATGCATAGCTACCTTTTTGAAGCAATATTGAGATTTACTTAAGAACGTGGGGCCCAATAAATACCATCAATGGTGCCCAGTCCAAGAGATGGTGGATCCTATAGGTAAACACCACCTCATCATGCACTAAAACTTACTAAAAAAAAAAAAGATGTGAAGTTCACACATATAGAAAATGGACATTTTGTGAATACATATTACACGTATTGTAAAATAGATAGAGCTCATATGTAGAGTTTGTTTGATAAACTTTCCTACTACTTTGTCTAAATTAGAAGCAAATTGGTTGAACATTACTTCTACCTAAAATGGCAGAAAACGCACCTATCTTGGTGATGGACAGGACAGCTAGAGGGGATATGGAGGAGGCTGTTATTTTTTTTTTAATAGGTGTACTTTCACCAATTTGCTGATAATTCATTGAAAGTAGATGATCGGTACAATTGCTGCCAATGCATTTTTTAAAGCTGTATTGTCATGAGTCAAATTTGATCATGTTAGGTTCTTGCATAGGTCCTATAGCATTGATAAGTTTCCACCCTCTTTCCTACATACACACATCTCTCCTGCATACACACAACTCTACTACTATCACACACGCAATTTTCCGAAATACACACACAACTCTCCTCCATACACAAACACAGTTCTAACACATATAGCTTTTCTACAGCTTTGAAGTATGCACTCACACCTCTGTTACATACACGCACTGTTTTGCTACATACTTATACACAGCTTTCTTACATACACCAACAGCTCTCTTATATACTCATGCAGATCCACACACACAAACACTTATATATATATATGTACACTCATCCATCGTATACATTACCACATCTTGAAATTCCTTCCAGGAATGTGACTGATCACATGACCTGAAAGGTTCAATGGCTAATCAACAACTTTGTTTGATTGGGACCCTATCCATGCCACCTCACATATCAGGAGTGTCGTTCTTCTTTTCATAAAGAGGTCCAAGGGCTAGTCTTGCAGAAGTTTTTTCAGCTACACAGGATGCGCAACATCCGTGCAAGTCCTGGTGACTTTCTCCCCTGCACTGCACCGATCAGATAGATCAGTGTGGGGCAGGAGAAAGGAGAACAGTTCTTTCAGTGATCATGAAGGATGCTGTCAGTGTTTTCCTCCATCAGAATAAGCAGCCTCTAGACTGTAAGAAACACACACATTTTAACATCATTTTGATTGTCTAAAATTTACTGCAGCTAAAAATTACATTTGGTTTACAATGCATTTTGCCAGATATGTTGTCACTTGTCAAAGCTAAGAATTTTACATGCTGGGTTTTTTTATGGCACATTTAGCACTGATAAGTTGTCACACTCTTGCTTAATATGTTAACATTCTGTCTGTAAACTGTATATGCATAGCTACCTTTTTGAAGCAATATTGAGATTTACTTAAGAACGTGGGGCCCAATAAATACCATCAATGGTGCCCAGTCCAAGAGATGGTGGATCCTATAGGTAGACACCACCTCATCATGCACTAAAACTTACTAAAAAAAAAAAAGATGTGAAGTTCACACATATAGAAGATGGACATTTTGTGAATACATATTACACGTATTGTAAAATAGATAGAGCTCATATGTAGAGTTTGTTTGATAAACTTTCCTACTACTTTGTCTAAATTAGAAGCAAATTGGTTGAACATTACTTCTACCTAAAATGGCAGAAAACGCACCTATCTTGGTGATGGACAGGACAGCTAGAGGGGATATGGAGGAGGCTGTTATTTTTTTTTTAATAGGTGTACTTTCACCAATTTGCTGATAATTCATTGAAAGTAGATGATCGGTACAATTGCTGCCAATGCATTTTTTAAAGCTGTATTGTCATGAGTCAAATTTGATCATGTTAGGTTCTTGCATAGGTCCTATAGCATTGATAAGTTTCCACCCTCTTTCCTACATACACACATCTCTCCTGCATACACACAACTCTACTACTATCACACACGCAATTTTCCGAAATACACACACAACTCTCCTCCATACACAAACACAGTTCTAACACATATAGCTTTTCTACAGCTTTGAAGTATGCACTCACACCTCTGTTACATACACGCACTGTTTTGCTACATACTTGTACACAGCTTTCTTACATACACCAACAGCTCTCTTATATACTCATGCAGATCCACACACACAAACACTTATATATATATATGTACACTCATCCATCGTATACATTACCACATCTTGAAATTCCTTCCAGGAATGTGACTGATCACATGACCTGAAAGGTTCAATGGCTAATCAACAACTTTGTTTGATTGGGACCCTATCCATGCCACCTCACATATCAGGAGTGTCGTTCTTCTTTTCATAAAGAGGTCCAAGGGCTAGTCTTGCAGAAGTTTTTTCAGCTACACAGGATGCGCAACATCCGTGCAAGTCCTGGTGACTTTCTCCCCTGCACTGCACTGATCAGATAGATCAGTGTGGGGCAGGAGAAAGGAGAACAGTTCTTTCAGTGATCATGAAGGATGCTGTCAGTGTTTTCCTCCATCAGAATAAGCAGCCTCTAGACTGTAAGAAACACACACATTTTAACATCATTTTGATTGTCTAAAATTTACTGCAGCTAAAAATTACATTTGGTTTACAATGCATTTTGCCAGATATGTTGTCACTTGTCAAAGCTAAGAATTTTACATGCTGGGTTTTTTTATGGCACATTTAGCACTGATAAGTTGTCACACTCTTGCTTAATATGTTAACATTCTGTCTGTAAACTGTATATGCATAGCTACCTTTTTGAAGCAATATTGAGATTTACTTAAGAACGTGGGGCCCAATAAATACCATCAATGGTGCCCAGTCCAAGAGATGGTGGATCCTATAGGTAAACACCACCTCATCATGCACTAAAACTTACTAAAAAAAAAAAAGATGTGAAGTTCACACATATAGAAGATGGACATTTTGTGAATACATATTACACGTATTGTAAAATAGATAGAGCTCATATGTAGAGTTTGTTTGATAAACTTTCCTACTACTTTGTCTAAATTAGAAGCAAATTGGTTGAACATTACTTCTACCTAAAATGGCAGAAAACGCACCTATCTTGGTGATGGACAGGACAGCTAGAGGGGATATGGAGGAGGCTGTTATTTTTTTTTTAATAGGTGTACTTTCACCAATTTGCTGATAATTCATTGAAAGTAGATGATCGGTACAATTGCTGCCAATGCATTTTTTAAAGCTGTATTGTCATGAGTCAAATTTGATCATGTTAGGTTCTTGCATAGGTCCTATAGCATTGATAAGTTTCCACCCTCTTTCCTACATACACACATCTCTCCTGCATACACACAACTCTACTACTATCACACACGCAATTTTCCGAAATACACACACAACTCTCCTCCATACACAAACACAGTTCTAACACATATAGCTTTTCTACAGCTTTGAAGTATGCACTCACACCTCTGTTACATACACGCACTGTTTTGCTACATACTTATACACAGCTTTCTTACATACACCAACAGCTCTCTTATATACTCATGCAGATCCACACACACAAACACTTATATATATATATGTACACTCATCCATCGTATACATTACCACATCTTGAAATTCCTTCCAGGAATGTGACTGATCACATGACCTGAAAGGTTCAATGGCTAATCAACAACTTTGTTTGATTGGGACCCTATCCATGCCACCTCACATATCAGGAGTGTCGTTCTTCTTTTCATAAAGAGGTCCAAGGGCTAGTCTTGCAGAAGTTTTTTCAGCTACACAGGATGCGCAACATCCGTGCAAGTCCTGGTGACTTTCTCCCCTGCACTGCACCGATCAGATAGATCAGTGTGGGGCAGGAGAAAGGAGAACAGTTCTTTCAGTGATCATGAAGGATGCTGTCAGTGTTTTCCTCCATCAGAATAAGCAGCCTCTAGACTGTAAGAAACACACACATTTTAACATCATTTTGATTGTCTAAAATTTACTGCAGCTAAAAATTACATTTGGTTTACAATGCATTTTGCCAGATATGTTGTCACTTGTCAAAGCTAAGAATTTTACATGCTGGGTTTTTTTATGGCACATTTAGCACTGATAAGTTGTCACACTCTTGCTTAATATGTTAACATTCTGTCTGTAAACTGTATATGCATAGCTACCTTTTTGAAGCAATATTGAGATTTACTTAAGAACGTGGGGCCCAATAAATACCATCAATGGTGCCCAGTCCAAGAGATGGTGGATCCTATAGGTAGACACCACCTCATCATGCACTAAAACTTACTAAAAAAAAAAAAGATGTGAAGTTCACACATATAGAAGATGGACATTTTGTGAATACATATTACACGTATTGTAAAATAGATAGAGCTCATATGTAGAGTTTGTTTGATAAACTTTCCTACTACCTTGTCTAAATTAGAAGCAAATTGGTTGAACATTACTTCTACCTAAAATGGCAGAAAACGCACCTATCTTGGTGATGGACAGGACAGCTAGAGGGGATATGGAGGAGGCTGTTATTTTTTTTTTAATAGGTGTACTTTCACCAATTTGCTGATAATTCATTGAAAGTAGATGATCGGTACAATTGCTGCCAATGCATTTTTTAAAGCTGTATTGTCATGAGTCAAATTTGATCATGTTAGGTTCTTGCATAGGTCCTATAGCATTGATAAGTTTCCACCCTCTTTCCTACATACACACATCTCTCCTGCATACACACAACTCTACTACTATCACACACGCAATTTTCCGAAATACACACACAACTCTCCTCCATACACAAACACAGTTCTAACACATATAGCTTTTCTACAGCTTTGAAGTATGCACTCACACCTCTGTTACATACACGCACTGTTTTGCTACATACTTGTACACAGCTTTCTTACATACACCAACAGCTCTCTTATATACTCATGCAGCTCCACACACACAAACACTTATATATATATATATATATGTACACTCATCCATCGTATACATTACCACATCTTGAAATTCCTTCCAGGAATGTGACTGATCACATGACCTGAAAGGTTCAATGGCTAATCAACAACTTTGTTTGATTGGGACCCTATCCATGCCACCTCACATATCAGGAGTGTCGTTCTTCTTTTCATAAAGAGGTCCAAGGGCTAGTCTTGCAGAAGTTTTTCAGCTACACAGGATGCGCAACATCCGTGCAAGTCCTGGTGACTTTCTCCCCTGCACTGCACCGATCAGATAGATCAGTGTGGGGCAGGAGAAAGGAGAACAGTTCTTTCAGTGATCATGAAGGATGGTGTCAGTGTTTTCCTCCATCAGAATAAGCAGCCTCTAGACTGTAAGAAACACACACATTTTAACATCATTTTGATTGTCTAAAATTTACTGCAGCTAAAAATTACATTTGGTTTACAATGCATTTTGCCAGATATGTTGTCACTTGTCAAAGCTAAGAATTTTACATGCTGGGTTTTTTTATGGCACATTTAGCACTGATAAGTTGTCACACTCTTGCTTAATATGTTAACATTCTGTCTGTAAACTGTATATGCATAGCTACCTTTTTGAAGCAATATTGAGATTTACTTAAGAACGTGGGGCCCAATAAATACCATCAATGGTGCCCAGTCCAAGAGATGGTGGATCCTATAGGTAAACACCACCTCATCATGCACTAAAACTTACTAAAAAAAAAAAAGATGTGAAGTTCACACATATAGAAAATGGACATTTTGTGAATACATATTACACGTATTGTAAAATAGATAGAGCTCATATGTAGAGTTTGTTTGATAAACTTTCCTACTACTTTGTCTAAATTAGAAGCAAATTGGTTGAACATTACTTTTACCTAAAATGGCAGAAAACGCACCTATCTTGGTGATGGACAGGACAGCTAGAGGGGATATGGAGGAGGCTGTTATTTTTTTTTTAATAGGTGTACTTTCACCAATTTGCTGATAATTCATTGAAAGTAGATGATCGGTACAATTGCTGCCAATGCATTTTTTAAAGCTGTATTGTCATGAGTCAAATTTGATCATGTTAGGTTCTTGCATAGGTCCTATAGCATTGATAAGTTTCCACCCTCTTTCCTACATACACACATCTCTCCTGCATACACACAACTCTACTACTATCACACACGCAATTTTCCGAAATACACACACAACTCTCCTCCATACACAAACACAGTTCTAACACATATAGCTTTTCTACAGCTTTGAAGTATGCACTCACACCTCTGTTACATACACGCACTGTTTTGCTACATACTTGTACACAGCTTTCTTACATACACCAACAGCTCTCTTATATACTCATGCAGCTCCACACACACAAACACTTATATATATATATATATATGTACACTCGTCCATCGTATACATTACCACATCTTGAAATTCCTTCCAGGAATGTGACTGATCACATGACCTGAAAGGTTCAATGGCTAATCAACAACTTTGTTTGATTGGGACCCTATCCATGCCACCTCACATATCAGGAGTGTCGTTCTTCTTTTCATAAAGAGGTCCAAGGGCTAGTCTTGCAGAAGTTTTTTCAGCTACACAGGATGCGCAACATCCGTGCAAGTCCTGGTGACTTTCTCCCCTGCACTGCACCGATCAGATAGATCAGTGTGGGGCAGGAGAAAGGAGAACAGTTCTTTCAGTGATCATGAAGGATGCTGTCAGTGTTTTCCTCCATCAGAATAAGCAGCCTCTAGACTGTAAGAAACACACACATTTTAACATCATTTTGATTGTCTAAAATTTACTGCAGCTAAAAATTACATTTGGTTTACAATGCATTTTGCCAGATATGTTGTCACTTGTCAAAGCTAAGAATTTTACATGCTGGGTTTTTTTATGGCACATTTAGCACTGATAAGTTGTCACACTCTTGCTTAATATGTTAACATTCTGTCTGTAAACTGTATATGCATAGCTACCTTTTTGAAGCAATATTGAGATTTACTTAAGAACGTGGGGCCCAATAAATACCATCAATGGTGCCCAGTCCAAGAGATGGTGGATCCTATAGGTAAACACCACCTCATCATGCACTAAAACTTACTAAAAAAAAAAAAGATGTGAAGTTCACACATATAGAAAATGGACATTTTGTGAATACATATTACACGTATTGTAAAATAGATAGAGCTCATATGTAGAGTTTGTTTGATAAACTTTCCTACTACTTTGTCTAAATTAGAAGCAAATTGGTTGAACATTACTTTTACCTAAAATGGCAGAAAACGCACCTATCTTGGTGATGGACAGGACAGCTAGAGGGGATATGGAGGAGGCTGTTATTTTTTTTTTAATAGGTGTACTTTCACCAATTTGCTGATAATTCATTGAAAGTAGATGATCGGTACAATTGCTGCCAATGCATTTTTTAAAGCTGTATTGTCATGAGTCAAATTTGATCATGTTAGGTTCTTGCATAGGTCCTATAGCATTGATAAGTTTCCACCCTCTTTCCTACATACACACATCTCTCCTGCATACACACAACTCTACTACTATCACACACGCAATTTTCCGAAATACACACACAACTCTCCTCCATACACAAACACAGTTCTAACACATATAGCTTTTCTACAGCTTTGAAGTATGCACTCACACCTCTGTTACATACACGCACTGTTTTGCTACATACTTGTACACAGCTTTCTTACATACACCAACAGCTCTCTTATATACTCATGCAGCTCCACACACACAAACACTTATATATATATATATATATATGTACACTCATCCATCGTATACATTACCACATCTTGAAATTCCTTCCAGGAATGTGACTGATCACATGACCTGAAAGGTTCAATGGCTAATCAACAACTTTGTTTGATTGGGACCCTATCCATGCCACCTCACATATCAGGAGTGTCGTTCTTCTTTTCATAAAGAGGTCCAAGGGCTAGTCTTGCAGAAGTTTTTTCAGCTACACAGGATGCGCAACATCCGTGCAAGTCCTGGTGACTTTCTCCCCTGCACTGCACCGATCAGATAGATCAGTGTGGGGCAGGAGAAAGGAGAACAGTTCTTTCAGTGATCATGAAGGATGCTGTCAGTGTTTTCCTCCATCAGAATAAGCAGCCTCTAGACTGTAAGAAACACACACATTTTAACATCATTTTGATTGTCTAAAATTTACTGCAGCTAAAAATTACATTTGGTTTACAATGCATTTTGCCAGATATGTTGTCACTTGTCAAAGCTAAGAATTTTACATGCTGGGTTTTTTTATGGCACATTTAGCACTGATAAGTTGTCACACTCTTGCTTAATATGTTAACATTCTGTCTGTAAACTGTATATGCATAGCTACCTTTTTGAAGCAATATTGAGATTTACTTAAGAACGTGGGGCCCAATAAATACCATCAATGGTGCCCAGTCCAAGAGATGGTGGATCCTATAGGTAAACACCACCTCATCATGCACTAAAACTTACTAAAAAAAAAAAAGATGTGAAGTTCACACATATAGAAAATGGACATTTTGTGAATACATATTACACGTATTGTAAAATAGATAGAGCTCATATGTAGAGTTTGTTTGATAAACTTTCCTACTACTTTGTCTAAATTAGAAGCAAATTGGTTGAACATTACTTCTACCTAAAATGGCAGAAAACGCACCTATCTTGGTGATGGACAGGACAGCTAGAGGGGATATGGAGGAGGCTGTTATTTTTTTTTTAATAGGTGTACTTTCACCAATTTGCTGATAATTCATTGAAAGTAGATGATCGGTACAATTGCTGCCAATGCATTTTTTAAAGCTGTATTGTCATGAGTCAAATTTGATCATGTTAGGTTCTTGCATAGGTCCTATAGCATTGATAAGTTTCCACCCTCTTTCCTACATACACACATCTCTCCTGCATACACACAACTCTACTACTATCACACACGCAATTTTCCGAAATACACACACAACTCTCCTCCATACACAAACACAGTTCTAACACATATAGCTTTTCTACAGCTTTGAAGTATGCACTCACACCTCTGTTACATACACGCACTGTTTTGCTACATACTTGTACACAGCTTTCTTACATACACCAACAGCTCTCTTATATACTCATGCAGCTCCACACACACAAACACTTATATATATATATATATATGTACACTCGTCCATCGTATACATTACCACATCTTGAAATTCCTTCCAGGAATGTGACTGATCACATGACCTGAAAGGTTCAATGGCTAATCAACAACTTTGTTTGATTGGGACCCTATCCATGCCACCTCACATATCAGGAGTGTCGTTCTTCTTTTCATAAAGAGGTCCAAGGGCTAGTCTTGCAGAAGTTTTTTCAGCTACACAGGATGCGCAACATCCGTGCAAGTCCTGGTGACTTTCTCCCCTGCACTGCACCGATCAGATAGATCAGTGTGGGGCAGGAGAAAGGAGAACAGTTCTTTCAGTGATCATGAAGGATGCTGTCAGTGTTTTCCTCCATCAGAATAAGCAGCCTCTAGACTGTAAGAAACACACACATTTTAACATCATTTTGATTGTCTAAAATTTACTGCAGCTAAAAATTACATTTGGTTTACAATGCATTTTGCCAGATATGTTGTCACTTGTCAAAGCTAAGAATTTTACATGCTGGGTTTTTTTATGGCACATTTAGCACTGATAAGTTGTCACACTCTTGCTTAATATGTTAACATTCTGTCTGTAAACTGTATATGCATAGCTACCTTTTTGAAGCAATATTGAGATTTACTTAAGAACGTGGGGCCCAATAAATACCATCAATGGTGCCCAGTCCAAGAGATGGTGGATCCTATAGGTAAACACCACCTCATCATGCACTAAAACTTACTAAAAAAAAAAAAGATGTGAAGTTCACACATATAGAAAATGGACATTTTGTGAATACATATTACACGTATTGTAAAATAGATAGAGCTCATATGTAGAGTTTGTTTGATAAACTTTCCTACTACTTTGTCTAAATTAGAAGCAAATTGGTTGAACATTACTTTTACCTAAAATGGCAGAAAACGCACCTATCTTGGTGATGGACAGGACAGCTAGAGGGGATATGGAGGAGGCTGTTATTTTTTTTTTAATAGGTGTACTTTCACCAATTTGCTGATAATTCATTGAAAGTAGATGATCGGTACAATTGCTGCCAATGCATTTTTTAAAGCTGTATTGTCATGAGTCAAATTTGATCATGTTAGGTTCTTGCATAGGTCCTATAGCATTGATAAGTTTCCACCCTCTTTCCTACATACACACATCTCTCCTGCATACACACAACTCTACTACTATCACACACGCAATTTTCCGAAATACACACACAACTCTCCTCCATACACAAACACAGTTCTAACACATATAGCTTTTCTACAGCTTTGAAGTATGCACTCACACCTCTGTTACATACACGCACTGTTTTGCTACATACTTGTACACAGCTTTCTTACATACACCAACAGCTCTCTTATATACTCATGCAGCTCCACACACACAAACACTTATATATATATATATATATATGTACACTCATCCATCGTATACATTACCACATCTTGAAATTCCTTCCAGGAATGTGACTGATCACATGACCTGAAAGGTTCAATGGCTAATCAACAACTTTGTTTGATTGGGACCCTATCCATGCCACCTCACATATCAGGAGTGTCGTTCTTCTTTTCATAAAGAGGTCCAAGGGCTAGTCTTGCAGAAGTTTTTTCAGCTACACAGGATGCGCAACATCCGTGCAAGTCCTGGTGACTTTCTCCCCTGCACTGCACCGATCAGATAGATCAGTGTGGGGCAGGAGAAAGGAGAACAGTTCTTTCAGTGATCATGAAGGATGCTGTCAGTGTTTTCCTCCATCAGAATAAGCAGCCTCTAGACTGTAAGAAACACACACATTTTAACATCATTTTGATTGTCTAAAATTTACTGCAGCTAAAAATTACATTTGGTTTACAATGCATTTTGCCAGATATGTTGTCACTTGTCAAAGCTAAGAATTTTACATGCTGGGTTTTTTTATGGCACATTTAGCACTGATAAGTTGTCACACTCTTGCTTAATATGTTAACATTCTGTCTGTAAACTGTATATGCATAGCTACCTTTTTGAAGCAATATTGAGATTTACTTAAGAACGTGGGGCCCAATAAATACCATCAATGGTGCCCAGTCCAAGAGATGGTGGATCCTATAGGTAAACACCACCTCATCATGCACTAAAACTTACTAAAAAAAAAAAAGATGTGAAGTTCACACATATAGAAAATGGACATTTTGTGAATACATATTACACGTATTGTAAAATAGATAGAGCTCATATGTAGAGTTTGTTTGATAAACTTTCCTACTACTTTGTCTAAATTAGAAGCAAATTGGTTGAACATTACTTCTACCTAAAATGGCAGAAAACGCACCTATCTTGGTGATGGACAGGACAGCTAGAGGGGATATGGAGGAGGCTGTTATTTTTTTTTTAATAGGTGTACTTTCACCAATTTGCTGATAATTCATTGAAAGTAGATGATCGGTACAATTGCTGCCAATGCATTTTTTAAAGCTGTATTGTCATGAGTCAAATTTGATCATGTTAGGTTCTTGCATAGGTCCTATAGCATTGATAAGTTTCCACCCTCTTTCCTACATACACACATCTCTCCTGCATACACACAACTCTACTACTATCACACACGCAATTTTCCGAAATACACACACAACTCTCCTCCATACACAAACACAGTTCTAACACATATAGCTTTTCTACAGCTTTGAAGTATGCACTCACACCTCTGTTACATACACGCACTGTTTTGCTACATACTTATACACAGCTTTCTTACATACACCAACAGCTCTCTTATATACTCATGCAGATCCACACACACAAACACTTATATATATATATGTACACTCATCCATCGTATACATTACCACATCTTGAAATTCCTTCCAGGAATGTGACTGATCACATGACCTGAAAGGTTCAATGGCTAATCAACAACTTTGTTTGATTGGGACCCTATCCATGCCACCTCACATATCAGGAGTGTCGTTCTTCTTTTCATAAAGAGGTCCAAGGGCTAGTCTTGCAGAAGTTTTTTCAGCTACACAGGATGCGCAACATCCGTGCAAGTCCTGGTGACTTTCTCCCCTGCACTGCACCGATCAGATAGATCAGTGTGGGGCAGGAGAAAGGAGAACAGTTCTTTCAGTGATCATGAAGGATGCTGTCAGTGTTTTCCTCCATCAGAATAAGCAGCCTCTAGACTGTAAGAAACACACACATTTTAACATCATTTTGATTGTCTAAAATTTACTGCAGCTAAAAATTACATTTGGTTTACAATGCATTTTGCCAGATATGTTGTCACTTGTCAAAGCTAAGAATTTTACATGCTGGGTTTTTTTATGGCACATTTAGCACTGATAAGTTGTCACACTCTTGCTTAATATGTTAACATTCTGTCTGTAAACTGTATATGCATAGCTACCTTTTTGAAGCAATATTGAGATTTACTTAAGAACGTGGGGCCCAATAAATACCATCAATGGTGCCCAGTCCAAGAGATGGTGGATCCTATAGGTAAACACCACCTCATCATGCACTAAAACTTACTAAAAAAAAAAAAGATGTGAAGTTCACACATATAGAAAATGGACATTTTGTGAATACATATTACACGTATTGTAAAATAGATAGAGCTCATATGTAGAGTTTGTTTGATAAACTTTCCTACTACTTTGTCTAAATTAGAAGCAAATTGGTTGAACATTACTTCTACCTAAAATGGCAGAAAACGCACCTATCTTGGTGATGGACAGGACAGCTAGAGGGGATATGGAGGAGGCTGTTATTTTTTTTTTAATAGGTGTACTTTCACCAATTTGCTGATAATTCATTGAAAGTAGATGATCGGTACAATTGCTGCCAATGCATTTTTTAAAGCTGTATTGTCATGAGTCAAATTTGATCATGTTAGGTTCTTGCATAGGTCCTATAGCATTGATAAGTTTCCACCCTCTTTCCTACATACACACATCTCTCCTGCATACACACAACTCTACTACTATCACACACGCAATTTTCCGAAATACACACACAACTCTCCTCCATACACAAACACAGTTCTAACACATATAGCTTTTCTACAGCTTTGAAGTATGCACTCACACCTCTGTTACATACACGCACTGTTTTGCTACATACTTGTACACAGCTTTCTTACATACACCAACAGCTCTCTTATATACTCATGCAGCTCCACACACACAAACACATATATATATATATATATATGTACACTCATCCATCGTATACATTACCACATCTTGAAATTCCTTCCAGGAATGTGACTGATCACATGACCTGAAAGGTTCAATGGCTAATCAACAACTTTGTTTGATTGGGACCCTATCCATGCCACCTCACATATCAGGAGTGTCGTTCTTCTTTTCATAAAGAGGTCCAAGGGCTAGTCTTGCAGAAGTTTTTTCAGCTACACAGGATGCGCAACATCCGTGCAAGTCCTGGTGACTTTCTCCCCTGCACTGCACCGATCAGATAGATCAGTGTGGGGCAGGAGAAAGGAGAACAGTTCTTTCAGTGATCATGAAGGATGCTGTCAGTGTTTTCCTCCATCAGAATAAGCAGCCTCTAGACTGTAAGAAACACACACATTTTAACATCATTTTGATTGTCTAAAATTTACTGCAGCTAAAAATTACATTTGGTTTACAATGCATTTTGCCAGATATGTTGTCACTTGTCAAAGCTAAGAATTTTACATGCTGGTTTTTTTTATGGCACATTTAGCACTGATAAGTTGTCACACTCTTGCTTAATATGTTAACATTCTGTCTGTAAACTGTATATGCATAGCTACCTTTTTGAAGCAATATTGAGATTTACTTAAGAACGTGGGGCCCAATAAATACCATCAATGGTGCCCAGTCCAAGAGATGGTGGATCCTATAGGTAAACACCACCTCATCATGCACTAAAACTTACTAAAAAAAAAAAAGATGTGAAGTTCACACATATAGAAAATGGACATTTTGTGAATACATATTACACGTATTGTAAAATAGATAGAGCTCATATGTAGAGTTTGTTTGATAAACTTTCCTACTACTTTGTCTAAATTAGAAGCAAATTGGTTGAACATTACTTCTACCTAAAATGGCAGAAAACGCACCTATCTTGGTGATGGACAGGACAGCTAGAGGGGATATGGAGGAGGCTGTTATTTTTTTTTTAATAGGTGTACTTTCACCAATTTGCTGATAATTCATTGAAAGTAGATGATCGGTACAATTGCTGCCAATGCATTTTTTAAAGCTGTATTGTCATGAGTCAAATTTGATCATGTTAGGTTCTTGCATAGGTCCTATAGCATTGATAAGTTTCCACCCTCTTTCCTACATACACACATCTCTCCTGCATACACACAACTCTACTACTATCACACACGCAATTTTCCGAAATACACACACAACTCTCCTCCATACACAAACACAGTTCTAACACATATAGCTTTTCTACAGCTTTGAAGTATGCACTCACACCTCTGTTACATACACGCACTGTTTTGCTACATACTTATACACAGCTTTCTTACATACACCAACAGCTCTCTTATATACTCATGCAGATCCACACACACAAACACTTATATATATATATGTACACTCATCCATCGTATACATTACCACATCTTGAAATTCCTTCCAGGAATGTGACTGATCACATGACCTGAAAGGTTCAATGGCTAATCAACAACTTTGTTTGATTGGGACCCTATCCATGCCACCTCACATATCAGGAGTGTCGTTCTTCTTTTCATAAAGAGGTCCAAGGGCTAGTCTTGCAGAAGTTTTTTCAGCTACACAGGATGCGCAACATCCGTGCAAGTCCTGGTGACTTTCTCCCCTGCACTGCACCGATCAGATAGATCAGTGTGGGGCAGGAGAAAGGAGAACAGTTCTTTCAGTGATCATGAAGGATGCTGTCAGTGTTTTCCTCCATCAGAATAAGCAGCCTCTAGACTGTAAGAAACACACACATTTTAGCATCATTTTGATTGTCTAAAATTTACTGCAGCTAAAAATTACATTTGGTTTACAATGCATTTTGCCAGATATGTTGTCACTTGTCAAAGCTAAGAATTTTACATGCTGGGTTTTTTTATGGCACATTTAGCACTGATAAGTTGTCACACTCTTGCTTAATATGTTAACATTCTGTCTGTAAACTGTATATGCATAGCTACCTTTTTGAAGCAATATTGAGATTTACTTAAGAACGTGGGGCCCAATAAATACCATCAATGGTGCCCAGTCCAAGAGATGGTGGATCCTATAGGTAAACACCACCTCATCATGCACTAAAACTTACTAAAAAAAAAAAAGATGTGAAGTTCACACATATAGAAAATGGACATTTTGTGAATACATATTACACGTATTGTAAAATAGATAGAGCTCATATGTAGAGTTTGTTTGATAAACTTTCCTACTACTTTGTCTAAATTAGAAGCAAATTGGTTGAACATTACTTCTACCTAAAATGGCAGAAAACGCACCTATCTTGGTGATGGACAGGACAGCTAGAGGGGATATGGAGGAGGCTGTTATTTTTTTTTTAATAGGTGTACTTTCACCAATTTGCTGATAATTCATTGAAAGTAGATGATCGGTACAATTGCTGCCAATGCATTTTTTAAAGCTGTATTGTCATGAGTCAAATTTGATCATGTTAGGTTCTTGCATAGGTCCTATAGCATTGATAAGTTTCCACCCTCTTTCCTACATACACACATCTCTCCTGCATACACACAACTCTACTACTATCACACACGCAATTTTCCGAAATACACACACAACTCTCCTCCATACACAAACACAGTTCTAACACATATAGCTTTTCTACAGCTTTGAAGTATGCACTCACACCTCTGTTACATACACGCACTGTTTTGCTACATACTTATACACAGCTTTCTTACATACACCAACAGCTCTCTTATATACTCATGCAGATCCACACACACAAACACTTATATATATATATGTACACTCATCCATCGTATACATTACCACATCTTGAAATTCCTTCCAGGAATGTGACTGATCACATGACCTGAAAGGTTCAATGGCTAATCAACAACTTTGTTTGATTGGGACCCTATCCATGCCACCTCACATATCAGGAGTGTCGTTCTTCTTTTCATAAAGAGGTCCAAGGGCTAGTCTTGCAGAAGTTTTTTCAGCTACACAGGATGCGCAACATCCGTGCAAGTCCTGGTGACTTTCTCCCCTGCACTGCACCGATCAGATAGATCAGTGTGGGGCAGGAGAAAGGAGAACAGTTCTTTCAGTGATCATGAAGGATGCTGTCAGTGTTTTCCTCCATCAGAATAAGCAGCCTCTAGACTGTAAGAAACACACACATTTTAGCATCATTTTGATTGTCTAAAATTTACTGCAGCTAAAAATTACATTTGGTTTACAATGCATTTTGCCAGATATGTTGTCACTTGTCAAAGCTAAGAATTTTACATGCTGGGTTTTTTTATGGCACATTTAGCACTGATAAGTTGTCACACTCTTGCTTAATATGTTAACATTCTGTCTGTAAACTGTATATGCATAGCTACCTTTTTGAAGCAATATTGAGATTTACTTAAGAACGTGGGGCCCAATAAATACCATCAATGGTGCCCAGTCCAAGAGATGGTGGATCCTATAGGTAAACACCACCTCATCATGCACTAAAACTTACTAAAAAAAAAAAAGATGTGAAGTTCACACATATAGAAAATGGACATTTTGTGAATACATATTACACGTATTGTAAAATAGATAGAGCTCATATGTAGAGTTTGTTTGATAAACTTTCCTACTACTTTGTCTAAATTAGAAGCAAATTGGTTGAACATTACTTCTACCTAAAATGGCAGAAAACGCACCTATCTTGGTGATGGACAGGACAGCTAGAGGGGATATGGAGGAGGCTGTTATTTTTTTTTTAATAGGTGTACTTTCACCAATTTGCTGATAATTCATTGAAAGTAGATGATCGGTACAATTGCTGCCAATGCATTTTTTAAAGCTGTATTGTCATGAGTCAAATTTGATCATGTTAGGTTCTTGCATAGGTCCTATAGCATTGATAAGTTTCCACCCTCTTTCCTACATACACACATCTCTCCTGCATACACACAACTCTACTACTATCACACACGCAATTTTCCGAAATACACACACAACTCTCCTCCATACACAAACACAGTTCTAACACATATAGCTTTTCTACAGCTTTGAAGTATGCACTCACACCTCTGTTACATACACGCACTGTTTTGCTACATACTTATACACAGCTTTCTTACATACACCAACAGCTCTCTTATATACTCATGCAGATCCACACACACAAACACTTATATATATATATGTACACTCATCCATCGTATACATTACCACATCTTGAAATTCCTTCCAGGAATGTGACTGATCACATGACCTGAAAGGTTCAATGGCTAATCAACAACTTTGTTTGATTGGGACCCTATCCATGCCACCTCACATATCAGGAGTGTCGTTCTTCTTTTCATAAAGAGGTCCAAGGGCTAGTCTTGCAGAAGTTTTTTCAGCTACACAGGATGCGCAACATCCGTGCAAGTCCTGGTGACTTTCTCCCCTGCACTGCACCGATCAGATAGATCAGTGTGGGGCAGGAGAAAGGAGAACAGTTCTTTCAGTGATCATGAAGGATGCTGTCAGTGTTTTCCTCCATCAGAATAAGCAGCCTCTAGACTGTAAGAAACACACACATTTTAGCATCATTTTGATTGTCTAAAATTTACTGCAGCTAAAAATTACATTTGGTTTACAATGCATTTTGCCAGATATGTTGTCACTTGTCAAAGCTAAGAATTTTACATGCTGGGTTTTTTTATGGCACATTTAGCACTGATAAGTTGTCACACTCTTGCTTAATATGTTAACATTCTGTCTGTAAACTGTATATGCATAGCTACCTTTTTGAAGCAATATTGAGATTTACTTAAGAACGTGGGGCCCAATAAATACCATCAATGGTGCCCAGTCCAAGAGATGGTGGATCCTATAGGTAAACACCACCTCATCATGCACTAAAACTTACTAAAAAAAAAAAAGATGTGAAGTTCACACATATAGAAAATGGACATTTTGTGAATACATATTACACGTATTGTAAAATAGATAGAGCTCATATGTAGAGTTTGTTTGATAAACTTTCCTACTACTTTGTCTAAATTAGAAGCAAATTGGTTGAACATTACTTCTACCTAAAATGGCAGAAAACGCACCTATCTTGGTGATGGACAGGACAGCTAGAGGGGATATGGAGGAGGCTGTTATTTTTTTTTTAATAGGTGTACTTTCACCAATTTGCTGATAATTCATTGAAAGTAGATGATCGGTACAATTGCTGCCAATGCATTTTTTAAAGCTGTATTGTCATGAGTCAAATTTGATCATGTTAGGTTCTTGCATAGGTCCTATAGCATTGATAAGTTTCCACCCTCTTTCCTACATACACACATCTCTCCTGCATACACACAACTCTACTACTATCACACACGCAATTTTCCGAAATACACACACAACTCTCCTCCATACACAAACACAGTTCTAACACATATAGCTTTTCTACAGCTTTGAAGTATGCACTCACACCTCTGTTACATACACGCACTGTTTTGCTACATACTTATACACAGCTTTCTTACATACACCAACAGCTCTCTTATATACTCATGCAGATCCACACACACAAACACTTATATATATATATGTACACTCATCCATCGTATACATTACCACATCTTGAAATTCCTTCCAGGAATGTGACTGATCACATGACCTGAAAGGTTCAATGGCTAATCAACAACTTTGTTTGATTGGGACCCTATCCATGCCACCTCACATATCAGGAGTGTCGTTCTTCTTTTCATAAAGAGGTCCAAGGGCTAGTCTTGCAGAAGTTTTTTCAGCTACACAGGATGCGCAACATCCGTGCAAGTCCTGGTGACTTTCTCCCCTGCACTGCACCGATCAGATAGATCAGTGTGGGGCAGGAGAAAGGAGAACAGTTCTTTCAGTGATCATGAAGGATGCTGTCAGTGTTTTCCTCCATCAGAATAAGCAGCCTCTAGACTGTAAGAAACACACACATTTTAACATCATTTTGATTGTCTAAAATTTACTGCAGCTAAAAATTACATTTGGTTTACAATGCATTTTGCCAGATATGTTGTCACTTGTCAAAGCTAAGAATTTTACATGCTGGGTTTTTTTATGGCACATTTAGCACTGATAAGTTGTCACACTCTTGCTTAATATGTTAACATTCTGTCTGTAAACTGTATATGCATAGCTACCTTTTTGAAGCAATATTGAGATTTACTTAAGAACGTGGGGCCCAATAAATACCATCAATGGTGCCCAGTCCAAGAGATGGTGGATCCTATAGGTAGACACCACCTCATCATGCACTAAAACTTACTAAAAAAAAAAAAGATGTGAAGTTCACACATATAGAAGATGGACATTTTGTGAATACATATTACACGTATTGTAAAATAGATAGAGCTCATATGTAGAGTTTGTTTGATAAACTTTCCTACTACTTTGTCTAAATTAGAAGCAAATTGGTTGAACATTACTTCTACCTAAAATGGCAGAAAACGCACCTATCTTGGTGATGGACAGGACAGCTAGAGGGGATATGGAGGAGGCTGTTATTTTTTTTTTAATAGGTGTACTTTCACCAATTTGCTGATAATTCATTGAAAGTAGATGATCGGTACAATTGCTGCCAATGCATTTTTTAAAGCTGTATTGTCATGAGTCAAATTTGATCATGTTAGGTTCTTGCATAGGTCCTATAGCATTGATAAGTTTCCACCCTCTTTCCTACATACACACATCTCTCCTGCATACACACAACTCTACTACTATCACACACGCAATTTTCCGAAATACACACACAACTCTCCTCCATACACAAACACAGTTCTAACACATATAGCTTTTCTACAGCTTTGAAGTATGCACTCACACCTCTGTTACATACACGCACTGTTTTGCTACATACTTGTACACAGCTTTCTTACATACACCAACAGCTCTCTTATATACTCATGCAGCTCCACACACACAAACACTTATATATATATATATATATATATGTACACTCATCCATCGTATACATTACCACATCTTGAAATTCCTTCCAGGAATGTGACTGATCACATGACCTGAAAGGTTCAATGGCTAATCAACAACTTTGTTTGATTGGGACCCTATCCATGCCACCTCACATATCAGGAGTGTCGTTCTTCTTTTCATAAAGAGGTCCAAGGGCTAGTCTTGCAGAAGTTTTTTCAGCTACACAGGATGCGCAACATCCGTGCAAGTCCTGGTGACTTTCTCCCCTGCACTGCACCGATCAGATAGATCAGTGTGGGGCAGGAGAAAGGAGAACAGTTCTTTCAGTGATCATGAAGGATGGTGTCAGTGTTTTCCTCCATCAGAATAAGCAGCCTCTAGACTGTAAGAAACACACACATTTTAACATCATTTTGATTGTCTAAAATTTACTGCAGCTAAAAATTACATTTGGTTTACAATGCATTTTGCCAGATATGTTGTCACTTGTCAAAGCTAAGAATTTTACATGCTGGGTTTTTTTATGGCACATTTAGCACTGATAAGTTGTCACACTCTTGCTTAATATGTTAACATTCTGTCTGTAAACTGTATATGCATAGCTACCTTTTTGAAGCAATATTGAGATTTACTTAAGAACGTGGGGCCCAATAAATACCATCAATGGTGCCCAGTCCAAGAGATGGTGGATCCTATAGGTAAACACCACCTCATCATGCACTAAAACTTACTAAAAAAAAAAAAGATGTGAAGTTCACACATATAGAAAATGGACATTTTGTGAATACATATTACACGTATTGTAAAATAGATAGAGCTCATATGTAGAGTTTGTTTGATAAACTTTCCTACTACTTTGTCTAAATTAGAAGCAAATTGGTTGAACATTACTTTTACCTAAAATGGCAGAAAACGCACCTATCTTGGTGATGGACAGGACAGCTAGAGGGGATATGGAGGAGGCTGTTATTTTTTTTTTAATAGGTGTACTTTCACCAATTTGCTGATAATTCATTGAAAGTAGATGATCGGTACAATTGCTGCCAATGCATTTTTTAAAGCTGTATTGTCATGAGTCAAATTTGATCATGTTAGGTTCTTGCATAGGTCCTATAGCATTGATAAGTTTCCACCCTCTTTCCTACATACACACATCTCTCCTGCATACACACAACTCTACTACTATCACACACGCAATTTTCCGAAATACACACACAACTCTCCTCCATACACAAACACAGTTCTAACACATATAGCTTTTCTACAGCTTTGAAGTATGCACTCACACCTCTGTTACATACACGCACTGTTTTGCTACATACTTGTACACAGCTTTCTTACATACACCAACAGCTCTCTTATATACTCATGCAGCTCCACACACACAAACACTTATATATATATATATATATGTACACTCGTCCATCGTATACATTACCACATCTTGAAATTCCTTCCAGGAATGTGACTGATCACATGACCTGAAAGGTTCAATGGCTAATCAACAACTTTGTTTGATTGGGACCCTATCCATGCCACCTCACATATCAGGAGTGTCGTTCTTCTTTTCATAAAGAGGTCCAAGGGCTAGTCTTGCAGAAGTTTTTTCAGCTACACAGGATGCGCAACATCCGTGCAAGTCCTGGTGACTTTCTCCCCTGCACTGCACCGATCAGATAGATCAGTGTGGGGCAGGAGAAAGGAGAACAGTTCTTTCAGTGATCATGAAGGATGCTGTCAGTGTTTTCCTCCATCAGAATAAGCAGCCTCTAGACTGTAAGAAACACACACATTTTAACATCATTTTGATTGTCTAAAATTTACTGCAGCTAAAAATTACATTTGGTTTACAATGCATTTTGCCAGATATGTTGTCACTTGTCAAAGCTAAGAATTTTACATGCTGGGTTTTTTTATGGCACATTTAGCACTGATAAGTTGTCACACTCTTGCTTAATATGTTAACATTCTGTCTGTAAACTGTATATGCATAGCTACCTTTTTGAAGCAATATTGAGATTTACTTAAGAACGTGGGGCCCAATAAATACCATCAATGGTGCCCAGTCCAAGAGATGGTGGATCCTATAGGTAAACACCACCTCATCATGCACTAAAACTTACTAAAAAAAAAAAAGATGTGAAGTTCACACATATAGAAAATGGACATTTTGTGAATACATATTACATGTATTGTAAAATAGATAGAGCTCATATGTAGAGTTTGTTTGATAAACTTTCCTACTACTTTGTCTAAATTAGAAGCAAATTGGTTGAACATTACTTTTACCTAAAATGGCAGAAAACGCACCTATCTTGGTGATGGACAGGACAGCTAGAGGGGATATGGAGGAGGCTGTTATTTTTTTTTTAATAGGTGTACTTTCACCAATTTGCTGATAATTCATTGAAAGTAAATGATCGGTACAATTGCTGCCAATGCATTTTTTAAAGCTGTATTGTCATGAGTCAAATTTGATCATGTTAGGTTCTTGCATAGGTCCTATAGCATTGATAAGTTTCCACCCTCTTTCCTACATACACACATCTCTCCTGCATACACACAACTCTACTACTATCACACACGCAATTTTCCGAAATACACACACAACTCTCCTCCATACACAAACACAGTTCTAACACATATAGCTTTTCTACAGCTTTGAAGTATGCACTCACACCTCTGTTACATACACGCACTGTTTTGCTACATACTTGTACACAGCTTTCTTACATACACCAACAGCTCTCTTATATACTCATGCAGCTCCACACACACAAACACTTATATATATATATATATATATGTACACTCATCCATCGTATACATTACCACATCTTGAAATTCCTTCCAGGAATGTGACTGATCACATGACCTGAAAGGTTCAATGGCTAATCAACAAGTTTGTTTGATTGGGACCCTATCCATGCCACCTCACATATCAGGAGTGTCGTTCTTCTTTTCATAAAGAGGTCCAAGGGCTAGTCTTGCAGAAGTTTTTTCAGCTACACAGGATGCGCAACATCCGTGCAAGTCCTGGTGACTTTCTCCCCTGCACTGCACCGATCAGATAGATCAGTGTGGGGCAGGAGAAAGGAGAACAGTTCTTTCAGTGATCATGAAGGATGCTGTCAGTGTTTTCCTCCATCAGAATAAGCAGCCTCTAGACTGTAAGAAACACACACATTTTAACATCATTTTGATTGTCTAAAATTTACTGCAGCTAAAAATTACATTTGGTTTACAATGCATTTTGCCAGATATGTTGTCACTTGTCAAAGCTAAGAATTTTACATGCTGGGTTTTTTTATGGCACATTTAGCACTGATAAGTTGTCACACTCTTGCTTAATATGTTAACATTCTGTCTGTAAACTGTATATGCATAGCTACCTTTTTGAAGCAATATTGAGATTTACTTAAGAACGTGGGGCCCAATAAATACCATCAATGGTGCCCAGTCCAAGAGATGGTGGATCCTATAGGTAGACACCACCTCATCATGCACTAAAACTTACTAAAAAAAAAAAAGATGTGAAGTTCACACATATAGAAGATGGACATTTTGTGAATACATATTACACGTATTGTAAAATAGATAGAGCTCATATGTAGAGTTTGTCTGATAAACTTTCCTACTACTTTGTCTAAATTAGAAGCAAATTGGTTGAACATTACTTTTACCTAAAATGGCAGAAAACGCACCTATCTTGGTGATGGACAGGACAGCTAGAGGGGATATGGAGGAGGCTGTTATTTTTTTTTTAATAGGTGTACTTTCACCAATTTGCTGATAATTCATTGAAAGTAGATGATCGGTACAATTGCTGCCAATGCATTTTTTAAAGCTGTATTGTCATGAGTCAAATTTGATCATGTTAGGTTCTTGCATAGGTCCTATAGCATTGATAAGTTTCCACCCTCTTTCCTACATACACACATCTCTCCTGCATACACACAACTCTACTACTATCACACACGCAATTTTCCGAAATACACACACAACTCTCCTCCATACACAAACACAGTTCTAACACATATAGCTTTTCTACAGCTTTGAAGTATGCACTCACACCTCTGTTACATACACGCACTGTTTTGCTACATACTTGTACACAGCTTTCTTAAATACACCAACAGCTCTCTTATATACTCATGCAGCTCCACACACACAAACACTTATATATATATATATATATATATATATATATGTACACTCATCCATCGTATACATTACCACATCTTGAAATTCCTTCCAGGAATGTGACTGATCACATGACCTGAAAGGTTCAATGGCTAATCAACAACTTTGTTTGATTGGGACCCTATCCATGCCACCTCACATATCAGGAGTGTCGTTCTTCTTTTCATAAAGAGGTCCAAGGGCTAGTCTTGCAGAAGTTTTTTCAGCTACACAGGATGCGCAACATCCGTGCAAGTCCTGGTGACTTTCTCCCCTGCACTGCACCGATCAGATAGATCAGTGTGGGGCAGGAGAAAGGAGAACAGTTCTTTCAGTGATCATGAAGGATGCTGTCAGTGTTTTCCTCCATCAGAATAAGCAGCCTCTAGACTGTAAGAAACACACACATTTTAACATCATTTTGATTGTCTAAAATTTACTGCAGCTAAAAATTACATTTGGTTTACAATGCATTTTGCCAGATATGTTGTCACTTGTCAAAGCTAAGAATTTTACATGCTGGGTTTTTTTATGGCACATTTAGCACTGATAAGTTGTCACACTCTTGCTTAATATGTTAACATTCTGTCTGTAAACTGTATATGCATAGCTACCTTTTTGAAGCAATATTGAGATTTACTTAAGAACGTGGGGCCCAATAAATACCATCAATGGTGCCCAGTCCAAGAGATGGTGGATCCTATAGGTAAACACCACCTCATCATGCACTAAAACTTACTAAAAAAAAAAAAGATGTGAAGTTCACACATATAGAAAATGGACATTTTGTGAATACATATTACACGTATTATAAAATAGATAGAGCTCATATGTAGAGTTTGTTTGATAAACTTTCCTACTACTTTGTCTAAATTAGAAGCAAATTGGTTGAACATTACTTCTACCTAAAATGGCAGAAAACGCACCTATCTTGGTGATGGACAGGACAGCTAGAGGGGATATGGAGGAGGCTGTTATTTTTTTTTTAATAGGTGTACTTTCACCAATTTGCTGATAATTCATTGAAAGTAGATGATCGGTACAATTGCTGCCAATGCATTTTTTAAAGCTGTATTGTCATGAGTCAAATTTGATCATGTTAGGTTCTTGCATAGGTCCTATAGCATTGATAAGTTTCCACCCTCTTTCCTACATACACACATCTCTCCTGCATACACACAACTCTACTACTATCACACACGCAATTTTCCGAAATACACACACAACTCTCCTCCATACACAAACACAGTTCTAACACATATAGCTTTTCTACAGCTTTGAAGTATGCACTCACACCTCTGTTACATACACGCACTGTTTTGCTACATACTTATACACAGCTTTCTTACATACACCAACAGCTCTCTTATATACTCATGCAGATCCACACACACAAACACTTATATATATATATGTACACTCATCCATCGTATACATTACCACATCTTGAAATTCCTTCCAGGAATGTGACTGATCACATGACCTGAAAGGTTCAATGGCTAATCAACAACTTTGTTTGATTGGGACCCTATCCATGCCACCTCACATATCAGGAGTGTCGTTCTTCTTTTCATAAAGAGGTCCAAGGGCTAGTCTTGCAGAAGTTTTTTCAGCTACACAGGATGCGCAACATCCGTGCAAGTCCTGGTGACTTTCTCCCCTGCACTGCACCGATCAGATAGATCAGTGTGGGGCAGGAGAAAGGAGAACAGTTCTTTCAGTGATCATGAAGGATGCTGTCAGTGTTTTCCTCCATCAGAATAAGCAGCCTCTAGACTGTAAGAAACACACACATTTTAACATCATTTTGATTGTCTAAAATTTACTGCAGCTAAAAATTACATTTGGTTTACAATGCATTTTGCCAGATATGTTGTCACTTGTCAAAGCTAAGAATTTTACATGCTGGGTTTTTTTATGGCACATTTAGCACTGATAAGTTGTCACACTCTTGCTTAATATGTTAACATTCTGTCTGTAAACTGTATATGCATAGCTACCTTTTTGAAGCAATATTGAGATTTACTTAAGAACGTGGGGCCCAATAAATACCATCAATGGTGCCCAGTCCAAGAGATGGTGGATCCTATAGGTAAACACCACCTCATCATGCACTAAAACTTACTAAAAAAAAAAAAGATGTGAAGTTCACACATATAGAAAATGGACATTTTGTGAATACATATTACACGTATTGTAAAATAGATAGAGCTCATATGTAGAGTTTGTTTGATAAACTTTCCTACTACTTTGTCTAAATTAGAAGCAAATTGGTTGAACATTACTTCTACCTAAAAT
Source organism: Phyllobates terribilis (assembly GCF_046119375.1). NCBI lineage: Eukaryota > Metazoa > Chordata > Amphibia > Anura > Dendrobatidae > Phyllobates > Phyllobates terribilis. Next base: position 79,097 of record NW_027364293.1, read on the forward strand.
GGCAGAAAACGCACCTATCTTGGTGATGGACAGGACAGCTAGAGGGGATATGGAGGAGGCTGTTATTTTTTTTTTAATAGGTGTACTTTCACCAATTTGCTGATAATTCATTGAAAGTAGATGATCGGTACAATTGCTGCCAATGCATTTTTTAAAGCTGTATTGTCATGAGTCAAATTTGATCATGTTAGGTTCTTGCATAGGTCCTATAGCATTGATAAGTTTCCACCCTCTTTCCTACATACACACATCTCTCCTGCATACACACAACTCTACTACTATCACACACGCAATTTTCCGAAATACACACACAACTCTCCTCCATACACAAACACAGTTCTAACACATATAGCTTTTCTACAGCTTTGAAGTATGCACTCACACCTCTGTTACATACACGCACTGTTTTGCTACATACTTATACACAGCTTTCTTACATACACCAACAGCTCTCTTATATACTCATGCAGATCCACACACACAAACACTTATATATATATATGTACACTCATCCATCGTATACATTACCACATCTTGAAATTCCTTCCAGGAATGTGACTGATCACATGACCTGAAAGGTTCAATGGCTAATCAACAACTTTGTTTGATTGGGACCCTATCCATGCCACCTCACATATCAGGAGTGTCGTTCTTCTTTTCATAAAGAGGTCCAAGGGCTAGTCTTGCAGAAGTTTTTTCAGCTACACAGGATGCGCAACATCCGTGCAAGTCCTGGTGACTTTCTCCCCTGCACTGCACCGATCAGATAGATCAGTGTGGGGCAGGAGAAAGGAGAACAGTTCTTTCAGTGATCATGAAGGATGCTGTCAGTGTTTTCCTCCATCAGAATAAGCAGCCTCTAGACTGTAAGAAACACACACATTTTAACATCATTTTGATTGTCTAAAATTTACTGCAGCTAAAAATTACATTTGGTTTACAATGCATTTTGCCAGATATGTTGTCACTTGTCAAAGCTAAGAATTTTACATGCTGGGTTTTTTTATGGCACATTTAGCACTGATAAGTTGTCACACTCTTGCTTAATATGTTAACATTCTGTCTGTAAACTGTATATGCATAGCTACCTTTTTGAAGCAATATTGAGATTTACTTAAGAACGTGGGGCCCAATAAATACCATCAATGGTGCCCAGTCCAAGAGATGGTGGATCCTATAGGTAAACACCACCTCATCATGCACTAAAACTTACTAAAAAAAAAAAAGATGTGAAGTTCACACATATAGAAAATGGACATTTTGTGAATACATATTACACGTATTGTAAAATAGATAGAGCTCATATGTAGAGTTTGTTTGATAAACTTTCCTACTACTTTGTCTAAATTAGAAGCAAATTGGTTGAACATTACTTCTACCTAAAATGGCAGAAAACGCACCTATCTTGGTGATGGACAGGACAGCTAGAGGGGATATGGAGGAGGCTGTTATTTTTTTTTTAATAGGTGTACTTTCACCAATTTGCTGATAATTCATTGAAAGTAGATGATCGGTACAATTGCTGCCAATGCATTTTTTAAAGCTGTATTGTCATGAGTCAAATTTGATCATGTTAGGTTCTTGCATAGGTCCTATAGCATTGATAAGTTTCCACCCTCTTTCCTACATACACACATCTCTCCTGCATACACACAACTCTACTACTATCACACACGCAATTTTCCGAAATACACACACAACTCTCCTCCATACACAAACACAGTTCTAACACATATAGCTTTTCTACAGCTTTGAAGTATGCACTCACACCTCTGTTACATACACGCACTGTTTTGCTACATACTTATACACAGCTTTCTTACATACACCAACAGCTCTCTTATATACTCATGCAGATCCACACACACAAACACTTATATATATATATGTACACTCATCCATCGTATACATTACCACATCTTGAAATTCCTTCCAGGAATGTGACTGATCACATGACCTGAAAGGTTCAATGGCTAATCAACAACTTTGTTTGATTGGGACCCTATCCATGCCACCTCACATATCAGGAGTGTCGTTCTTCTTTTCATAAAGAGGTCCAAGGGCTAGTCTTGCAGAAGTTTTTTCAGCTACACAGGATGCGCAACATCCGTGCAAGTCCTGGTGACTTTCTCCCCTGCACTGCACCGATCAGATAGATCAGTGTGGGGCAGGAGAAAGGAGAACAGTTCTTTCAGTGATCATGAAGGATGCTGTCAGTGTTTTCCTCCATCAGAATAAGCAGCCTCTAGACTGTAAGAAACACACACATTTTAACATCATTTTGATTGTCTAAAATTTACTGCAGCTAAAAATTACATTTGGTTTACAATGCATTTTGCCAGATATGTTGTCACTTGTCAAAGCTAAGAATTTTACATGCTGGGTTTTTTTATGGCACATTTAGCACTGATAAGTTGTCACACTCTTGCTTAATATGTTAACATTCTGTCTGTAAACTGTATATGCATAGCTACCTTTTTGAAGCAATATTGAGATTTACTTAAGAACGTGGGGCCCAATAAATACCATCAATGGTGCCCAGTCCAAGAGATGGTGGATCCTATAGGTAAACACCACCTCATCATGCACTAAAACTTACTAAAAAAAAAAAAGATGTGAAGTTCACACATATAGAAAATGGACATTTTGTGAATACATATTACACGTATTGTAAAATAGATAGAGCTCATATGTAGAGTTTGTTTGATAAACTTTCCTACTACTTTGTCTAAATTAGAAGCAAATTGGTTGAACATTACTTCTACCTAAAATGGCAGAAAACGCACCTATCTTGGTGATGGACAGGACAGCTAGAGGGGATATGGAGGAGGCTGTTATTTTTTTTTTAATAGGTGTACTTTCACCAATTTGCTGATAATTCATTGAAAGTAGATGATCGGTACAATTGCTGCCAATGCATTTTTTAAAGCTGTATTGTCATGAGTCAAATTTGATCATGTTAGGTTCTTGCATAGGTCCTATAGCATTGATAAGTTTCCACCCTCTTTCCTACATACACACATCTCTCCTGCATACACACAACTCTACTACTATCACACACGCAATTTTCCGAAATACACACACAACTCTCCTCCATACACAAACACAGTTCTAACACATATAGCTTTTCTACAGCTTTGAAGTATGCACTCACACCTCTGTTACATACACGCACTGTTTTGCTACATACTTATACACAGCTTTCTTACATACACCAACAGCTCTCTTATATACTCATGCAGATCCACACACACAAACACTTATATATATATATGTACACTCATCCATCGTATACATTACCACATCTTGAAATTCCTTCCAGGAATGTGACTGATCACATGACCTGAAAGGTTCAATGGCTAATCAACAACTTTGTTTGATTGGGACCCTATCCATGCCACCTCACATATCAGGAGTGTCGTTCTTCTTTTCATAAAGAGGTCCAAGGGCTAGTCTTGCAGAAGTTTTTTCAGCTACACAGGATGCGCAACATCCGTGCAAGTCCTGGTGACTTTCTCCCCTGCACTGCACCGATCAGATAGATCAGTGTGGGGCAGGAGAAAGGAGAACAGTTCTTTCAGTGATCATGAAGGATGCTGTCAGTGTTTTCCTCCATCAGAATAAGCAGCCTCTAGACTGTAAGAAACACACACATTTTAACATCATTTTGATTGTCTAAAATTTACTGCAGCTAAAAATTACATTTGGTTTACAATGCATTTTGCCAGATATGTTGTCACTTGTCAAAGCTAAGAATTTTACATGCTGGGTTTTTTTATGGCACATTTAGCACTGATAAGTTGTCACACTCTTGCTTAATATGTTAACATTCTGTCTGTAAACTGTATATGCATAGCTACCTTTTTGAAGCAATATTGAGATTTACTTAAGAACGTGGGGCCCAATAAATACCATCAATGGTGCCCAGTCCAAGAGATGGTGGATCCTATAGGTAAACACCACCTCATCATGCACTAAAACTTACTAAAAAAAAAAAAGATGTGAAGTTCACACATATAGAAAATGGACATTTTGTGAATACATATTACACGTATTGTAAAATAGATAGAGCTCATATGTAGAGTTTGTTTGATAAACTTTCCTACTACTTTGTCTAAATTAGAAGCAAATTGGTTGAACATTACTTCTACCTAAAATGGCAGAAAACGCACCTATCTTGGTGATGGACAGGACAGCTAGAGGGGATATGGAGGAGGCTGTTATTTTTTTTTTAATAGGTGTACTTTCACCAATTTGCTGATAATTCATTGAAAGTAGATGATCGGTACAATTGCTGCCAATGCATTTTTTAAAGCTGTATTGTCATGAGTCAAATTTGATCATGTTAGGTTCTTGCATAGGTCCTATAGCATTGATAAGTTTCCACCCTCTTTCCTACATACACACATCTCTCCTGCATACACACAACTCTACTACTATCACACACGCAATTTTCCGAAATACACACACAACTCTCCTCCATACACAAACACAGTTCTAACACATATAGCTTTTCTACAGCTTTGAAGTATGCACTCACACCTCTGTTACATACACGCACTGTTTTGCTACATACTTATACACAGCTTTCTTACATACACCAACAGCTCTCTTATATACTCATGCAGATCCACACACACAAACACTTATATATATATATGTACACTCATCCATCGTATACATTACCACATCTTGAAATTCCTTCCAGGAATGTGACTGATCACATGACCTGAAAGGTTCAATGGCTAATCAACAACTTTGTTTGATTGGGACCCTATCCATGCCACCTCACATATCAGGAGTGTCGTTCTTCTTTTCATAAAGAGGTCCAAGGGCTAGTCTTGCAGAAGTTTTTTCAGCTACACAGGATGCGCAACATCCGTGCAAGTCCTGGTGACTTTCTCCCCTGCACTGCACCGATCAGATAGATCAGTGTGGGGCAGGAGAAAGGAGAACAGTTCTTTCAGTGATCATGAAGGATGCTGTCAGTGTTTTCCTCCATCAGAATAAGCAGCCTCTAGACTGTAAGAAACACACACATTTTAACATCATTTTGATTGTCTAAAATTTACTGCAGCTAAAAATTACATTTGGTTTACAATGCATTTTGCCAGATATGTTGTCACTTGTCAAAGCTAAGAATTTTACATGCTGGGTTTTTTTATGGCACATTTAGCACTGATAAGTTGTCACACTCTTGCTTAATATGTTAACATTCTGTCTGTAAACTGTATATGCATAGCTACCTTTTTGAAGCAATATTGAGATTTACTTAAGAACGTGGGGCCCAATAAATACCATCAATGGTGCCCAGTCCAAGAGATGGTGGATCCTATAGGTAAACACCACCTCATCATGCACTAAAACTTACTAAAAAAAAAAAAGATGTGAAGTTCACACATATAGAAAATGGACATTTTGTGAATACATATTACACGTATTGTAAAATAGATAGAGCTCATATGTAGAGTTTGTTTGATAAACTTTCCTACTACTTTGTCTAAATTAGAAGCAAATTGGTTGAACATTACTTCTACCTAAAATGGCAGAAAACGCACCTATCTTGGTGATGGACAGGACAGCTAGAGGGGATATGGAGGAGGCTGTTATTTTTTTTTTAATAGGTGTACTTTCACCAATTTGCTGATAATTCATTGAAAGTAGATGATCGGTACAATTGCTGCCAATGCATTTTTTAAAGCTGTATTGTCATGAGTCAAATTTGATCATGTTAGGTTCTTGCATAGGTCCTATAGCATTGATAAGTTTCCACCCTCTTTCCTACATACACACATCTCTCCTGCATACACACAACTCTACTACTATCACACACGCAATTTTCCGAAATACACACACAACTCTCCTCCATACACAAACACAGTTCTAACACATATAGCTTTTCTACAGCTTTGAAGTATGCACTCACACCTCTGTTACATACACGCACTGTTTTGCTACATACTTATACACAGCTTTCTTACATACACCAACAGCTCTCTTATATACTCATGCAGATCCACACACACAAACACTTATATATATATATGTACACTCATCCATCGTATACATTACCACATCTTGAAATTCCTTCCAGGAATGTGACTGATCACATGACCTGAAAGGTTCAATGGCTAATCAACAACTTTGTTTGATTGGGACCCTATCCATGCCACCTCACATATCAGGAGTGTCGTTCTTCTTTTCATAAAGAGGTCCAAGGGCTAGTCTTGCAGAAGTTTTTTCAGCTACACAGGATGCGCAACATCCGTGCAAGTCCTGGTGACTTTCTCCCCTGCACTGCACCGATCAGATAGATCAGTGTGGGGCAGGAGAAAGGAGAACAGTTCTTTCAGTGATCATGAAGGATGCTGTCAGTGTTTTCCTCCATCAGAATAAGCAGCCTCTAGACTGTAAGAAACACACACATTTTAACATCATTTTGATTGTCTAAAATTTACTGCAGCTAAAAATTACATTTGGTTTACAATGCATTTTGCCAGATATGTTGTCACTTGTCAAAGCTAAGAATTTTACATGCTGGGTTTTTTTATGGCACATTTAGCACTGATAAGTTGTCACACTCTTGCTTAATATGTTAACATTCTGTCTGTAAACTGTATATGCATAGCTACCTTTTTGAAGCAATATTGAGATTTACTTAAGAACGTGGGGCCCAATAAATACCATCAATGGTGCCCAGTCCAAGAGATGGTGGATCCTATAGGTAAACACCACCTCATCATGCACTAAAACTTACTAAAAAAAAAAAAGATGTGAAGTTCACACATATAGAAAATGGACATTTTGTGAATACATATTACACGTATTGTAAAATAGATAGAGCTCATATGTAGAGTTTGTTTGATAAACTTTCCTACTACTTTGTCTAAATTAGAAGCAAATTGGTTGAACATTACTTTTACCTAAAATGGCAGAAAACGCACCTATCTTGGTGATGGACAGGACAGCTAGAGGGGATATGGAGGAGGCTGTTATTTTTTTTTTAATAGGTGTACTTTCACCAATTTGCTGATAATTCATTGAAAGTAAATGATCGGTACAATTGCTGCCAATGCATTTTTTAAAGCTGTATTGTCATGAGTCAAATTTGATCATGTTAGGTTCTTGCATAGGTCCTATAGCATTGATAAGTTTCCACCCTCTTTCCTACATACACACATCTCTCCTGCATACACACAACTCTACTACTATCACACACGCAATTTTCCGAAATACACACACAACTCTCCTCCATACACAAACACAGTTCTAACACATATAGCTTTTCTACAGCTTTGAAGTATGCACTCACACCTCTGTTACATACACGCACTGTTTTGCTACATACTTGTACACAGCTTTCTTACATACACCAACAGCTCTCTTATATACTCATGCAGCTCCACACACACAAACACTTATATATATATATATATATATATGTACACTCATCCATCGTATACATTACCACATCTTGAAATTCCTTCCAGGAATGTGACTGATCACATGACCTGAAAGGTTCAATGGCTAATCAACAACTTTGTTTGATTGGGACCCTATCCATGCCACCTCACATATCAGGAGTGTCGTTCTTCTTTTCATAAAGAGGTCCAAGGGCTAGTCTTGCAGAAGTTTTTTCAGCTACACAGGATGCGCAACATCCGTGCAAGTCCTGGTGACTTTCTCCCCTGCACTGCACCGATCAGATAGATCAGTGTGGGGCAGGAGAAAGGAGAACAGTTCTTTCAGTGATCATGAAGGATGCTGTCAGTGTTTTCCTCCATCAGAATAAGCAGCCTCTAGACTGTAAGAAACACACACATTTTAACATCATTTTGATTGTCTAAAATTTACTGCAGCTAAAAATTACATTTGGTTTACAATGCATTTTGCCAGATATGTTGTCACTTGTCAAAGCTAAGAATTTTACATGCTGGGTTTTTTTATGGCACATTTAGCACTGATAAGTTGTCACACTCTTGCTTAATATGTTAACATTCTGTCTGTAAACTGTATATGCATAGCTACCTTTTTGAAGCAATATTGAGATTTACTTAAGAACGTGGGGCCCAATAAATACCATCAATGGTGCCCAGTCCAAGAGATGGTGGATCCTATAGGTAAACACCACCTCATCATGCACTAAAACTTACTAAAAAAAAAAAAGATGTGAAGTTCACACATATAGAAAATGGACATTTTGTGAATACATATTACACGTATTGTAAAATAGATAGAGCTCATATGTAGAGTTTGTTTGATAAACTTTCCTACTACTTTGTCTAAATTAGAAGCAAATTGGTTGAACATTACTTCTACCTAAAATGGCAGAAAACGCACCTATCTTGGTGATGGACAGGACAGCTAGAGGGGATATGGAGGAGGCTGTTATTTTTTTTTTAATAGGTGTACTTTCACCAATTTGCTGATAATTCATTGAAAGTAGATGATCGGTACAATTGCTGCCAATGCATTTTTTAAAGCTGTATTGTCATGAGTCAAATTTGATCATGTTAGGTTCTTGCATAGGTCCTATAGCATTGATAAGTTTCCACCCTCTTTCCTACATACACACATCTCTCCTGCATACACACAACTCTACTACTATCACACACGCAATTTTCCGAAATACACACACAACTCTCCTCCATACACAAACACAGTTCTAACACATATAGCTTTTCTACAGCTTTGAAGTATGCACTCACACCTCTGTTACATACACGCACTGTTTTGCTACATACTTATACACAGCTTTCTTACATACACCAACAGCTCTCTTATATACTCATGCAGATCCACACACACAAACACTTATATATATATATGTACACTCATCCATCGTATACATTACCACATCTTGAAATTCCTTCCAGGAATGTGACTGATCACATGAACTGAAAGGTTCAATGGCTAATCAACAACTTTGTTTGATTGGGACCCTATCCATGCCACCTCACATATCAGGAGTGTCGTTCTTCTTTTCATAAAGAGGTCCAAGGGCTAGTCTTGCAGAAGTTTTTTCAGCTACACAGGATGCGCAACATCCGTGCAAGTCCTGGTGACTTTCTCCCCTGCACTGCACCGATCAGATAGATCAGTGTGGGGCAGGAGAAAGGAGAACAGTTCTTTCAGTGATCATGAAGGATGCTGTCAGTGTTTTCCTCCATCAGAATAAGCAGCCTCTAGACTGTAAGAAACACACACATTTTAACATCATTTTGATTGTCTAAAATTTACTGCAGCTAAAAATTACATTTGGTTTACAATGCATTTTGCCAGATATGTTGTCACTTGTCAAAGCTAAGAATTTTACATGCTGGGTTTTTTTATGGCACATTTAGCACTGATAAGTTGTCACACTCTTGCTTAATATGTTAACATTCTGTCTGTAAACTGTATATGCATAGCTACCTTTTTGAAGCAATATTGAGATTTACTTAAGAACGTGGGGCCCAATAAATACCATCAATGGTGCCCAGTCCAAGAGATGGTGGATCCTATAGGTAAACACCACCTCATCATGCACTAAAACTTACTAAAAAAAAAAAAGATGTGAAGTTCACACATATAGAAAATGGACATTTTGTGAATACATATTACACGTATTGTAAAATAGATAGAGCTCATATGTAGAGTTTGTTTGATAAACTTTCCTACTACTTTGTCTAAATTAGAAGCAAATTGGTTGAACATTACTTCTACCTAAAATGGCAGAAAACGCACCTATCTTGGTGATGGACAGGACAGCTAGAGGGGATATGGAGGAGGCTGTTATTTTTTTTTTAATAGGTGTACTTTCACCAATTTGCTGATAATTCATTGAAAGTAGATGATCGGTACAATTGCTGCCAATGCATTTTTTAAAGCTGTATTGTCATGAGTCAAATTTGATCATGTTAGGTTCTTGCATAGGTCCTATAGCATTGATAAGTTTCCACCCTCTTTCCTACATACACACATCTCTCCTGCATACACACAACTCTACTACTATCACACACGCAATTTTCCGAAATACACACACAACTCTCCTCCATACACAAACACAGTTCTAACACATATAGCTTTTCTACAGCTTTGAAGTATGCACTCACACCTCTGTTACATACACTCACTGTTTTGCTACATACTTATACACAGCTTTCTTACATACACCAACAGCTCTCTTATATACTCATGCAGATCCACACACACAAACACTTATATATATATATGTACACTCATCCATCGTATACATTACCACATCTTGAAATTCCTTCCAGGAATGTGACTGATCACATGACCTGAAAGGTTCAATGGCTAATCAACAACTTTGTTTGATTGGGACCCTATCCATGCCACCTCACATATCAGGAGTGTCGTTCTTCTTTTCATAAAGAGGTCCAAGGGCTAGTCTTGCAGAAGTTTTTTCAGCTACACAGGATGCGCAACATCCGTGCAAGTCCTGGTGACTCCCTGCACTGCACCGATCAGATAGATCAGTGTGGGGCAGGAGAAAGGAGAACAGTTCTTTCAGTGATCATGAAGGATGCTGTCAGTGTTTTCCTCCATCAGAATAAGCAGCCTCTAGACTGTAAGAAACACACACATTTTAACATCATTTTGATTGTCTAAAATTTACTGCAGCTAAAAATTACATTTGGTTTACAATGCATTTTGCCAGATATGTTGTCACTTGTCAAAGCTAAGAATTTTACATGCTGGTTTTTTTTATGGCACATTTAGCACTGATAAGTTGTCACACTCTTGCTTAATATGTTAACATTCTGTCTGTAAACTGTATATGCATAGCTACCTTTTTGAAGCAATATTGAGATTTACTTAAGAACGTGGGGCCCAATAAATACCATCAATGGTGCCCAGTCCAAGAGATGGTGGATCCTATAGGTAAACACCACCTCATCATGCACTAAAACTTACTAAAAAAAAAAAAGATGTGAAGTTCACACATATAGAAGATGGACATTTTGTGAATACATATTACACGTATTGTAAAATAGATAGAGCTCATATGTAGAGTTTGTTTGATAAACTTTCCTACTACTTTGTCTAAATTAGAAGCAAATTGGTTGAACATTACTTCTACCTAAAATGGCAGAAAACGCACCTATCTTGGTGATGGACACGACAGCTAGAGGGGATATGGAGGAGGCTGTTATTTTTTTTTTAATAGGTGTACTTTCACCAATTTGCTGATAATTCATTGAAAGTAGATGATCGGTACAATTGCTGCCAATGCATTTTTTAAAGCTGTATTGTCATGAGTCAAATTTGATCATGTTAGGTTCTTGCATAGGTCCTATAGCATTGATAAGTTTCCACCCTCTTTCCTACATACACACATCTCTCCTGCATACACACAACTCTACTACTATCACACACGCAATTTTCCGAAATACACACACAACTCTCCTCCATACACAAACACAGTTCTAACACATATAGCTTTTCTACAGCTTTGAAGTATGCACTCACACCTCTGTTACATACACGCACTGTTTTGCTACATACTTGTACACAGCTTTCTTACATACACCAACAGCTCTCTTATATACTCATGCAGCTCCACACACACAAACACTTATATATATATATATATATATATATGTACACTCATCCATCGTATACATTACCACATCTTGAAATTCCTTCCAGGAATGTGACTGATCACATGACCTGAAAGGTTCAATGGCTAATCAACAACTTTGTTTGATTGGGACCCTATCCATGCCACCTCACATATCAGGAGTGTCGTTCTTCTTTTCATAAAGAGGTCCAAGGGCTAGTCTTGCAGAAGTTTTTTCAGCTACACAGGATGCGCAACATCCGTGCAAGTCCTGGTGACTTTCTCCCCTGCACTGCACCGATCAGATAGATCAGTGTGGGGCAGGAGAAAGGAGAACAGTTCTTTCAGTGATCATGAAGGATGCTGTCAGTGTTTTCCTCCATCAGAATAAGCAGCCTCTAGACTGTAAGAAACACACACATTTTAACATCATTTTGATTGTCTAAAATTTACTGCAGCTAAAAATTACATTTGGTTTACAATGCATTTTGCCAGATATGTTGTCACTTGTCAAAGCTAAGAATTTTACATGCTGGTTTTTTTTATGGCACATTTAGCACTGATAAGTTGTCACACTCTTGCTTAATATGTTAACATTCTGTCTGTAAACTGTATATGCATAGCTACCTTTTTGAAGCAATATTGAGATTTACTTAAGAACGTGGGGCCCAATAAATACCATCAATGGTGCCCAGTCCAAGAGATGGTGGATCCTATAGGTAAACACCACCTCATCATGCACTAAAACTTACTAAAAAAAAAAAAGATGTGAAGTTCACACATATAGAAAATGGACATTTTGTGAATACATATTACACGTATTGTAAAATAGATAGAGCTCATATGTAGAGTTTGTTTGATAAACTTTCCTACTACTTTGTCTAAATTAGAAGCAAATTGGTTGAACATTACTTCTACCTAAAATGGCAGAAAACGCACCTATCTTGGTGATGGACAGGACAGCTAGAGGGGATATGGAGGAGGCTGTTATTTTTTTTTTAATAGGTGTACTTTCACCAATTTGCTGATAATTCATTGAAAGTAGATGATCGGTACAATTGCTGCCAATGCATTTTTTAAAGCTGTATTGTCATGAGTCAAATTTGATCATGTTAGGTTCTTGCATAGGTCCTATAGCATTGATAAGTTTCCACCCTCTTTCCTACATACACACATCTCTCCTGCATACACACAACTCTACTACTATCACACACGCAATTTTCCGAAATACACACACAACTCTCCTCCATACACAAACACAGTTCTAACACATATAGCTTTTCTACAGCTTTGAAGTATGCACTCACACCTCTGTTACATACACGCACTGTTTTGCTACATACTTATACACAGCTTTCTTACATACACCAACAGCTCTCTTATATACTCATGCAGATCCACACACACAAACACTTATATATATATATGTACACTCATCCATCGTATACATTACCACATCTTGAAATTCCTTCCAGGAATGTGACTGATCACATGACCTGAAAGGTTCAATGGCTAATCAACAACTTTGTTTGATTGGGACCCTATCCATGCCACCTCACATATCAGGAGTGTCGTTCTTCTTTTCATAAAGAGGTCCAAGGGCTAGTCTTGCAGAAGTTTTTTCAGCTACACAGGATGCGCAACATCCGTGCAAGTCCTGGTGACTTTCTCCCCTGCACTGCACCGATCAGATAGATCAGTGTGGGGCAGAAGAAAGGAGAACAGTTCTTTCAGTGATCATGAAGGATGCTGTCAGTGTTTTCCTCCATCAGAATAAGCAGCCTCTAGACTGTAAGAAACACACACATTTTAACATCATTTTGATTGTCTAAAATTTACTGCAGCTAAAAATTACATTTGGTTTACAATGCATTTTGCCAGATATGTTGTCACTTGTCAAAGCTAAGAATTTTACATGCTGGGTTTTTTTATGGCACATTTAGCACTGATAAGTTGTCACACTCTTGCTTAATATGTTAACATTCTGTCTGTAAACTGTATATGCATAGCTACCTTTTTGAAGCAATATTGAGATTTACTTAAGAACGTGGGGCCCAATAAATACCATCAATGGTGCCCAGTCCAAGAGATGGTGGATCCTATAGGTAAACACCACCTCATCATGCACTAAAACTTACTAAAAAAAAAAAAGATGTGAAGTTCACACATATAGAAAATGGACATTTTGTGAATACATATTACACGTATTGTAAAATAGATAGAGCTCATATGTAGAGTTTGTTTGATAAACTTTCCTACTACTTTGTCTAAATTAGAAGCAAATTGGTTGAACATTACTTCTACCTAAAATGGCAGAAAACGCACCTATCTTGGTGATGGACAGGACAGCTAGAGGGGATATGGAGGAGGCTGTTATTTTTTTTTTAATAGGTGTACTTTCACCAATTTGCTGATAATTCATTGAAAGTAGATGATCGGTACAATTGCTGCAAATGCATTTTTTAAAGCTGTATTGTCATGAGTCAAATTTGATCATGTTAGGTTCTTGCATAGGTCCTATAGCATTGATAAGTTTCCACGCTCTTTCCTACATACACACATCTCTCCTGCATACACACAACTCTACTACTATCACACACGCAATTTTCCGAAATACACACACAACTCTCCTCCATACACAAACACAGTTCTAACACATATAGCTTTTCTACAGCTTTGAAGTATGCACTCACACCTCTGTTACATACACGCACTGTTTTGCTACATACTTATACACAGCTTTCTTACATACACCAACAGCTCTCTTATATACTCATGCAGATCCACACACACAAACACTTATATATATATATGTACACTCATCCATCGTATACATTACCACATCTTGAAATTCCTTCCAGGAATGTGACTGATCACATGACCTGAAAGGTTCAATGGCTAATCAACAACTTTGTTTGATTGGGACCCTATCCATGCCACCTCACATATCAGGAGTGTCGTTCTTCTTTTCATAAAGAGGTCCAAGGGCTAGTCTTGCAGAAGTTTTTTCAGCTACACAGGATGCGCAACATCCGTGCAAGTCCTGGTGACTTTCTCCCCTGCACTGCACCGATCAGATAGATCAGTGTGGGGCAGGAGAAAGGAGAACAGTTCTTTCAGTGATCATGAAGGATGCTGTCAGTGTTTTCCTCCATCAGAATAAGCAGCCTCTAGACTGTAAGAAACACACACATTTTAGCATCATTTTGATTGTCTAAAATTTACTGCAGCTAAAAATTACATTTGGTTTACAATGCATTTTGCCAGATATGTTGTCACTTGTCAAAGCTAAGAATTTTACATGCTGGGTTTTTTTATGGCACATTTAGCACTGATAAGTTGTCACACTCTTGCTTAATATGTTAACATTCTGTCTGTAAACTGTATATGCATAGCTACCTTTTTGAAGCAATATTGAGATTTACTTAAGAACGTGGGGCCCAATAAATACCATCAATGGTGCCCAGTCCAAGAGATGGTGGATCCTATAGGTAAACACCACCTCATCATGCACTAAAACTTACTAAAAAAAAAAAAGATGTGAAGTTCACACATATAGAAAATGGACATTTTGTGAATACATATTACACGTATTGTAAAATAGATAGAGCTCATATGTAGAGTTTGTTTGATAAACTTTCCTACTACTTTGTCTAAATTAGAAGCAAATTGGTTGAACATTACTTCTACCTAAAATGGCAGAAAACGCACCTATCTTGGTGATGGACAGGACAGCTAGAGGGGATATGGAGGAGGCTGTTATTTTTTTTTTAATAGGTGTACTTTCACCAATTTGCTGATAATTCATTGAAAGTAGATGATCGGTACAATTGCTGCCAATGCATTTTTTAAAGCTGTATTGTCATGAGTCAAATTTGATCATGTTAGGTTCTTGCATAGGTCCTATAGCATTGATAAGTTTCCACCCTCTTTCCTACATACACACATCTCTCCTGCATACACACAACTCTACTACTATCACACACGCAATTTTCCGAAATACACACACAACTCTCCTCCATACACAAACACAGTTCTAACACATATAGCTTTTCTACAGCTTTGAAGTATGCACTCACACCTCTGTTACATACACGCACTGTTTTGCTACATACTTATACACAGCTTTCTTACATACACCAACAGCTCTCTTATATACTCATGCAGCTCCACACACACAAACACTTATATATATATATGTACACTCATCCATCGTATACATTACCACATCTTGAAATTCCTTCCAGGAATGTGACTGATCACATGACCTGAAAGGTTCAATGGCTAATCAACAACTTTGTTTGATTGGGACCCTATCCATGCCACCTCACATATCAGGAGTGTCGTTCTTCTTTTCATAAAGAGGTCCAAGGGCTAGTCTTGCAGAAGTTTTTTCAGCTACACAGGATGCGCAACATCCGTGCAAGTCCTGGTGACTTTCTCCCCTGCACTGCACCGATCAGATAGATCAGTGTGGGGCAGGAGAAAGGAGAACAGTTCTTTCAGTGATCATGAAGGATGCTGTCAGTGTTTTCCTCCATCAGAATAAGCAGCCTCTAGACTGTAAGAAACACACACATTTTAGCATCATTTTGATTGTCTAAAATTTACTGCAGCTAAAAATTACATTTGGTTTACAATGCATTTTGCCAGATATGTTGTCACTTGTCAAAGCTAAGAATTTTACATGCTGGGTTTTTTTATGGCACATTTAGCACTGATAAGTTGTCACACTCTTGCTTAATATGTTAACATTCTGTCTGTAAACTGTATATGCATAGCTACCTTTTTGAAGCAATATTGAGATTTACTTAAGAACGTGGGGCCCAATAAATACCATCAATGGTGCCCAGTCCAAGAGATGGTGGATCCTATAGGTAAACACCACCTCATCATGCACTAAAACTTACTAAAAAAAAAAAAGATGTGAAGTTCACACATATAGAAAATGGACATTTTGTGAATACATATTACACGTATTGTAAAATAGATAGAGCTCATATGTAGAGTTTGTTTGATAAACTTTCCTACTACTTTGTCTAAATTAGAAGCAAATTGGTTGAACATTACTTCTACCTAAAATGGCAGAAAACGCACCTATCTTGGTGATGGACAGGACAGCTAGAGGGGATATGGAGGAGGCTGTTATTTTTTTTTTAATAGGTGTACTTTCACCAATTTGCTGATAATTCATTGAAAGTAGATGATCGGTACAATTGCTGCCAATGCATTTTTTAAAGCTGTATTGTCATGAGTCAAATTTGATCATGTTAGGTTCTTGCATAGGTCCTATAGCATTGATAAGTTTCCACCCTCTTTCCTACATACACACATCTCTCCTGCATACACACAACTCTACTACTATCACACACGCAATTTTCCGAAATACACACACAACTCTCCTCCATACACAAACACAGTTCTAACACATATAGCTTTTCTACAGCTTTGAAGTATGCACTCACACCTCTGTTACATACACGCACTGTTTTGCTACATACTTATACACAGGTTTCTTACATACACCAACAGCTCTCTTATATACTCATGCAGATCCACACACACAAACACTTATATATATATATGTACACTCATCCATCGTATACATTACCACATCTTGAAATTCCTTCCAGGAATGTGACTGATCACATGACCTGAAAGGTTCAATGGCTAATCAACAACTTTGTTTGATTGGGACCCTATCCATGCCACCTCACATATCAGGAGTGTCGTTCTTCTTTTCATAAAGAGGTCCAAGGGCTAGTCTTGCAGAAGTTTTTTCAGCTACACAGGATGCGCAACATCCGTGCAAGTCCTGGTGACTTTCTCCCCTGCACTGCACCGATCAGATAGATCAGTGTGGGGCAGAAGAAAGGAGAACAGTTCTTTCAGTGATCATGAAGGATGCTGTCAGTGTTTTCCTCCATCAGAATAAGCAGCCTCTAGACTGTAAGAAACACACACATTTTAACATCATTTTGATTGTCTAAAATTTACTGCAGCTAAAAATTACATTTGGTTTACAATGCATTTTGCCAGATATGTTGTCACTTGTCAAAGCTAAGAATTTTACATGCTGGGTTTTTTTATGGCACATTTAGCACTGATAAGTTGTCACACTCTTGCTTAATATGTTAACATTCTGTCTGTAAACTGTATATGCATAGCTACCTTTTTGAAGCAATATTGAGATTTACTTAAGAACGTGGGGCCCAATAAATACCATCAATGGTGCCCAGTCCAAGAGATGGTGGATCCTATAGGTAAACACCACCTCATCATGCACTAAAACTTACTAAAAAAAAAAAAGATGTGAAGTTCACACATATAGAAAATGGACATTTTGTGAATACATATTACACGTATTGTAAAATAGATAGAGCTCATATGTAGAGTTTGTTTGATAAACTTTCCTACTACTTTGTCTAAATTAGAAGCAAATTGGTTGAACATTACTTCTACCTAAAATGGCAGAAAACGCACCTATCTTGGTGATGGACAGGACAGCTAGAGGGGATATGGAGGAGGCTGTTATTTTTTTTTTAATAGGTGTACTTTCACCAATTTGCTGATAATTCATTGAAAGTAGATGATCGGTACAATTGCTGCAAATGCATTTTTTAAAGCTGTATTGTCATGAGTCAAATTTGATCATGTTAGGTTCTTGCATAGGTCCTATAGCATTGATAAGTTTCCACCCTCTTTCCTACATACACACATCTCTCCTGCATACACACAACTCTACTACTATCACACACGCAATTTTCCGAAATACACACACAACTCTCCTCCATACACAAACACAGTTCTAACACATATAGCTTTTCTACAGCTTTGAAGTATGCACTCACACCTCTGTTACATACACGCACTGTTTTGCTACATACTTGTACACAGCTTTCTTACATACACCAACAGCTCTCTTATATACTCATGCAGCTCCACACACACAAACACTTATATATATATATATATATATGTACACTCATCCATCGTATACATTACCACATCTTGAAATTCCTTCCAGGAATGTGACTGATCACATGACCTGAAAGGTTCAATGGCTAATCAACAACTTTGTTTGATTGGGACCCTATCCATGCCACCTCACATATCAGGAGTGTCGTTCTTCTTTTCATAAAGAGGTCCAAGGGCTAGTCTTGCAGAAGTTTTTTCAGCTACACAGGATGCGCAACATCCGTGCAAGTCCTGGTGACTTTCTCCCCTGCACTGCACCGATCAGATAGATCAGTGTGGGGCAGGAGAAAGGAGAACAGTTCTTTCAGTGATCATGAAGGATGCTGTCAGTGTTTTCCTCCATCAGAATAAGCAGCCTCTAGACTGTAAGAAACACACACATTTTAGCATCATTTTGATTGTCTAAAATTTACTGCAGCTAAAAATTACATTTGGTTTACAATGCATTTTGCCAGATATGTTGTCACTTGTCAAAGCTAAGAATTTTACATGCTGGGTTTTTTTATGGCACATTTAGCACTGATAAGTTGTCACACTCTTGCTTAATATGTTAACATTCTGTCTGTAAACTGTATATGCATAGCTACCTTTTTGAAGCAATATTGAGATTTACTTAAGAACGTGGGGCCCAATAAATACCATCAATGGTGCCCAGTCCAAGAGATGGTGGATCCTATAGGTAAACACCACCTCATCATGCACTAAAACTTACTAAAAAAAAAAAAGATGTGAAGTTCACACATATAGAAAATGGACATTTTGTGAATACATATTACACGTATTGTAAAATAGATAGAGCTCATATGTAGAGTTTGTTTGATAAACTTTCCTACTACTTTGTCTAAATTAGAAGCAAATTGGTTGAACATTACTTCTACCTAAAATGGCAGAAAACGCACCTATCTTGGTGATGGACAGGACAGCTAGAGGGGATATGGAGGAGGCTGTTATTTTTTTTTTAATAGGTGTAATTTCACCAATTTGCTGATAATTCATTGAAAGTAGATGATCGGTACAATTGCTGCCAATGCATTTTTTAAAGCTGTATTGTCATGAGTCAAATTTGATCATGTTAGGTTCTTGCATAGGTCCTATAGCATTGATAAGTTTCCACCCTCTTTCCTACATACACACATCTCTCCTGCATACACACAACTCTACTACTATCACACACGCAATTTTCCGAAATACACACACAACTCTCCTCCATACACAAACACAGTTCTAACACATATAGCTTTTCTACAGCTTTGAAGTATGCACTCACACCTCTGTTACATACACGCACTGTTTTGCTACATACTTATACACAGCTTTCTTACATACACCAACAGCTCTCTTATATACTCATGCAGCTCCACACACACAAACACTTATATATATATATATATATATGTACACTCATCCATCGTATACATTACCACATCTTGAAATTCCTTCCAGGAATGTGACTGATCACATGACCTGAAAGGTTCAATGGCTAATCAACAACTTTGTTTGATTGGGACCCTATCCATGCCACCTCACATATCAGGAGTGTCGTTCTTCTTTTCATAAAGAGGTCCAAGGGCTAGTCTTGCAGAAGTTTTTTCAGCTACACAGGATGCGCAACATCCGTGCAAGTCCTGGTGACTTTCTCCCCTGCACTGCACCGATCAGATAGATCAGTGTGGGGCAGGAGAAAGGAGAACAGTTCTTTCAGTGATCATGAAGGATGCTGTCAGTGTTTTCCTCCATCAGAATAAGCAGCCTCTAGACTGTAAGAAACACACACATTTTAACATCATTTTGATTGTCTAAAATTTACTGCAGCTAAAAATTACATTTGGTTTACAATGCATTTTGCCAGATATGTTGTCACTTGTCAAAGCTAAGAATTTTACATGCTGGGTTTTTTTATGGCACATTTAGCACTGATAAGTTGTCACACTCTTGCTTAATATGTTAACATTCTGTCTGTAAACTGTATATGCATAGCTACCTTTTTGAAGCAATATTGAGATTTACTTAAGAACGTGGGGCCCAATAAATACCATCAATGGTGCCCAGTCCAAGAGATGGTGGATCCTATAGGTAAACACCACCTCATCATGCACTAAAACTTACTAAAAAAAAAAAAGATGTGAAGTTCACACATATAGAAAATGGACATTTTGTGAATACATATTACACGTATTGTAAAATAGATAGAGCTCATATGTAGAGTTTGTTTGATAAACTTTCCTACTACTTTGTCTAAATTAGAAGCAAATTGGTTGAACATTACTTCTACCTAAAATGGCAGAAAACGCACCTATCTTGGTGATGGACAGGACAGCTAGAGGGGATATGGAGGAGGCTGTTATTTTTTTTTTAATAGGTGTACTTTCACCAATTTGCTGATAATTCATTGAAAGTAGATGATCGGTACAATTGCTGCCAATGCATTTTTTAAAGCTGTATTGTCATGAGTCAAATTTGATCATGTTAGGTTCTTGCATAGGTCCTATAGCATTGATAAGTTTCCACCCTCTTTCCTACATACACACATCTCTCCTGCATACACACAACTCTACTACTATCACACACGCAATTTTCCGAAATACACACACAACTCTCCTCCATACACAAACACAGTTCTAACACATATAGCTTTTCTACAGCTTTGAAGTATGCACTCACACCTCTGTTACATACACGCACTGTTTTGCTACATACTTATACACAGCTTTCTTACATACACCAACAGCTCTCTTATATACTCATGCAGATCCACACACACAAACACTTATATATATATATGTACACTCATCCATCGTATACATTACCACATCTTGAAATTCCTTCCAGGAATGTGACTGATCACATGACCTGAAAGGTTCAATGGCTAATCAACAACTTTGTTTGATTGGGACCCTATCCATGCCACCTCACATATCAGGAGTGTCGTTCTTCTTTTCATAAAGAGGTCCAAGGGCTAGTCTTGCAGAAGTTTTTTCAGCTACACAGGATGCGCAACATCCGTGCAAGTCCTGGTGACTTTCTCCCCTGCACTGCACCGATCAGATAGATCAGTGTGGGGCAGGAGAAAGGAGAACAGTTCTTTCAGTGATCATGAAGGATGCTGTCAGTGTTTTCCTCCATCAGAATAAGCAGCCTCTAGACTGTAAGAAACACACACATTTTAGCATCATTTTGATTGTCTAAAATTTACTGCAGCTAAAAATTACATTTGGTTTACAATGCATTTTGCCAGATATGTTGTCACTTGTCAAAGCTAAGAATTTTACATGCTGGGTTTTTTTATGGCACATTTAGCACTGATAAGTTGTCACACTCTTGCTTAATATGTTAACATTCTGTCTGTAAACTGTATATGCATAGCTACCTTTTTGAAGCAATATTGAGATTTACTTAAGAACGTGGGGCCCAATAAATACCATCAATGGTGCCCAGTCCAAGAGATGGTGGATCCTATAGGTAAACACCACCTCATCATGCACTAAAACTTACTAAAAAAAAAAAAGATGTGAAGTTCACACATATAGAAAATGGACATTTTGTGAATACATATTACACGTATTGTAAAATAGATAGAGCTCATATGTAGAGTTTGTTTGATAAACTTTCCTACTACTTTGTCTAAATTAGAAGCAAATTGGTTGAACATTACTTCTACCTAAAATGGCAGAAAACGCACCTATCTTGGTGATGGACAGGACAGCTAGAGGGGATATGGAGGAGGCTGTTATTTTTTTTTTAATAGGTGTACTTTCACCAATTTGCTGATAATTCATTGAAAGTAGATGATCGGTACAATTGCTGCCAATGCATTTTTTAAAGCTGTATTGTCATGAGTCAAATTTGATCATGTTAGGTTCTTGCATAGGTCCTATAGCATTGATAAGTTTCCACCCTCTTTCCTACATACACACATCTCTCCTGCATACACACAACTCTACTACTATCACACACGCAATTTTCCGAAATACACACACAACTCTCCTCCATACACAAACACAGTTCTAACACATATAGCTTTTCTACAGCTTTGAAGTATGCACTCACACCTCTGTTACATACACGCACTGTTTTGCTACATACTTATACACAGCTTTCTTACATACACCAACAGCTCTCTTATATACTCATGCAGATCCACACACACAAACACTTATATATATATATGTACACTCATCCATCGTATACATTACCACATCTTGAAATTCCTTCCAGGAATGTGACTGATCACATGACCTGAAAGGTTCAATGGCTAATCAACAACTTTGTTTGATTGGGACCCTATCCATGCCACCTCACATATCAGGAGTGTCGTTCTTCTTTTCATAAAGAGGTCCAAGGGCTAGTCTTGCAGAAGTTTTTTCAGCTACACAGGATGCGCAACATCCGTGCAAGTCCTGGTGACTTTCTCCCCTGCACTGCACCGATCAGATAGATCAGTGTGGGGCAGAAGAAAGGAGAACAGTTCTTTCAGTGATCATGAAGGATGCTGTCAGTGTTTTCCTCCATCAGAATAAGCAGCCTCTAGACTGTAAGAAACACACACATTTTAACATCATTTTGATTGTCTAAAATTTACTGCAGCTAAAAATTACATTTGGTTTACAATGCATTTTGCCAGATATGTTGTCACTTGTCAAAGCTAAGAATTTTACATGCTGGGTTTTTTTATGGCACATTTAGCACTGATAAGTTGTCACACTCTTGCTTAATATGTTAACATTCTGTCTGTAAACTGTATATGCATAGCTACCTTTTTGAAGCAATATTGAGATTTACTTAAGAACGTGGGGCCCAATAAATACCATCAATGGTGCCCAGTCCAAGAGATGGTGGATCCTATAGGTAAACACCACCTCATCATGCACTAAAACTTACTAAAAAAAAAAAAGATGTGAAGTTCACACATATAGAAAATGGACATTTTGTGAATACATATTACACGTATTGTAAAATAGATAGAGCTCATATGTAGAGTTTGTTTGATAAACTTTCCTACTACTTTGTCTAAATTAGAAGCAAATTGGTTGAACATTACTTCTACCTAAAATGGCAGAAAACGCACCTATCTTGGTGATGGACAGGACAGCTAGAGGGGATATGGAGGAGGCTGTTATTTTTTTTTTTAATAGGTGTACTTTCACCAATTTGCTGATAATTCATTGAAAGTAGATGATCGGTACAATTGCTGCCAATGCATTTTTTAAAGCTGTATTGTCATGAGTCAAATTTGATCATGTTAGGTTCTTGCATAGGTCCTATAGCATTGATAAGTTTCCACCCTCTTTCCTACATACACACATCTCTCCTGCATACACACAACTCTACTACTATCACACACGCAATTTTCCGAAATACACACACAACTCTCCTCCATACACAAACACAGTTCTAACACATATAGCTTTTCTACAGCTTTGAAGTATGCACTCACACCTCTGTTACATACACGCACTGTTTTGCTACATACTTATACACAGCTTTCTTACATACACCAACAGCTCTCTTATATACTCATGCAGATCCACACACACAAACACTTATATATATATATGTACACTCATCCATCATATACATTACCACATCTTGAAATTCCTTCCAGGAATGTGACTGATCACATGACCTGAAAGGTTCAATGGCTAATCAACAACTTTGTTTGATTGGGACCCTATCCATGCCACCTCACATATCAGGAGTGTCGTTCTTCTTTTCATAAAGAGGTCCAAGGGCTAGTCTTGCAGAAGTTTTTTCAGCTACACAGGATGCGCAACATCCGTGCAAGTCCTGGTGACTTTCTCCCCTGCACTGCACCGATCAGATAGATCAGTGTGGGGCAGGAGAAAGGAGAACAGTTCTTTCAGTGATCATGAAGGATGCTGTCAGTGTTTTCCTCCATCAGAATAAGCAGCCTCTAGACTGTAAGAAACACACACATTTTAGCATCATTTTGATTGTCTAAAATTTACTGCAGCTAAAAATTACATTTGGTTTACAATGCATTTTGCCAGATATGTTGTCACTTGTTAAAGCTAAGAATTTTACATGCTGGGTTTTTTTATGGCACATTTAGCACTGATAAGTTGTCACACTCTTGCTTAATATGTTAACATTCTGTCTGTAAACTGTATATGCATAGCTACCTTTTTGAAGCAATATTAAGATTTACTTAAGAACGTGGGGCCCAATAAATACCATCAATGGTGCCCAGTCCAAGAGATGGTGGATCCTATAGGTAAACACCACCTCATCATGCACTAAAACTTACTAAAAAAAAAAAAAGATGTGAAGTTCACACATATAGAAGATGGACATTTTGTGAATACATATTACACGTATTGTAAAATAGATAGAGCTCATATGTAGAGTTGTTTGATAAACTTTCCTACTACTTTGTCTAAATTAGAAGCAAATTGGTTGAACATTACTTCTACCTAAAATGGCAGAAAACGCACCTATCTTGGTGATGGACAGGACAGCTAGAGGGGATATGGAGGAGGCTGTTATTTTTTTTCTAATAGGTGTACTTTCACCAATTTGCTGATAATTCATTGAAAGTAGATGATCGGTACAATTGCTGCAAATGCATTTTTTAAAGCTGTATTGTCATGAGTCAAATTTGATCATGTTAGGTTCTTGCATAGGTCCTATAGCATTGATAAGTTTCCACCCTCTTTCCTACATACACACATCTCTCCTGCATACACACAACTCTACTACTATCACACACGCAATTTTCCGAAATACACACACAACTCTCCTCCATACACAAACACAGTTCTAACACATATAGCTTTTCTACAGCTTTGAAGTATGCACTCACACCTCTGTTACATACACGCACTGTTTTGCTACATACTTGTACACAGCTTTCTTACATACACCAACAGCTCTCTTATATACTCATGCAGCTCCACACACACAAACACTTATATATATATATATATATATATGTACACTCATCCATCGTATACATTACCACATCTTGAAATTCCTTCCAGGAATGTGACTGATCACATGACCTGAAAGGTTCAATGGCTAATCAACAACTTTGTTTGATTGGGACCCTATCCATGCCACCTCACATATCAGGAGTGTCGTTCTTCTTTTCATAAAGAGGTCCAAGGGCTAGTCTTGCAGAAGTTTTTTCAGCTACACAGGATGCGCAACATCCGTGCAAGTCCTGGTGACTTTCTCCCCTGCACTGCACCGATCAGATAGATCAGTGTGGGGCAGGAGAAAGGAGAACAGTTCTTTCAGTGATCATGAAGGATGCTGTCAGTGTTTTCCTCCATCAGAATAAGCAGCCTCTAGACTGTAAGAAACACACACATTTTAACATCATTTTGATTGTCTAAAATTTACTGCAGCTAAAAATTACATTTGGTTTACAATGCATTTTGCCAGATATGTTGTCACTTGTCAAAGCTAAGAATTTTACATGCTGGTTTTTTTTATGGCACATTTAGCACTGATAAGTTGTCACACTCTTGCTTAATATGTTAACATTCTGTCTGTAAACTGTATATGCATAGCTACCTTTTTGAAGCAATATTGAGATTTACTTAAGAACGTGGGGCCCAATAAATACCATCAATGGTGCCCAGTCCAAGAGATGGTGGATCCTATAGGTAAACACCACCTCATCATGCACTAAAACTTACTAAAAAAAAAAAAGATGTGAAGTTCACACATATAGAAAATGGACATTTTGTGAATACATATTACACGTATTGTAAAATAGATAGAGCTCATATGTAGAGTTTGTTTGATAAACTTTCCTACTACTTTGTCTAAATTAGAAGCAAATTGGTTGAACATTACTTCTACCTAAAATGGCAGAAAACGCACCTATCTTGGTGATGGACAGGACAGCTAGAGGGGATATGGAGGAGGCTGTTATTTTTTTTTTAATAGGTGTACTTTCACCAATTTGCTGATAATTCATTGAAAGTAGATGATCGGTACAATTGCTGCCAATGCATTTTTTAAAGCTGTATTGTCATGAGTCAAATTTGATCATGTTAGGTTCTTGCATAGGTCCTATAGCATTGATAAGTTTCCACCCTCTTTCCTACATACACACATCTCTCCTGCATACACACAACTCTACTACTATCACACACGCAATTTTCCGAAATACACACACAACTCTCCTCCATACACAAACACAGTTCTAACACATATAGCTTTTCTACAGCTTTGAAGTATGCACTCACACCTCTGTTACATACACGCACTGTTTTGCTACATACTTATACACAGCTTTCTTACATACACCAACAGCTCTCTTATATACTCATGCAGATCCACACACACAAACACTTATATATATATATGTACACTCATCCATCGTATACATTACCACATCTTGAAATTCCTTCCAGGAATGTGACTGATCACATGACCTGAAAGGTTCAATGGCTAATCAACAACTTTGTTTGATTGGGACCCTATCCATGCCACCTCACATATCAGGAGTGTCGTTCTTCTTTTCATAAAGAGGTCCAAGGGCTAGTCTTGCAGAAGTTTTTTCAGCTACACAGGATGCGCAACATCCGTGCAAGTCCTGGTGACTTTCTCCCCTGCACTGCACCGATCAGATAGATCAGTGTGGGGCAGAAGAAAGGAGAACAGTTCTTTCAGTGATCATGAAGGATGCTGTCAGTGTTTTCCTCCATCAGAATAAGCAGCCTCTAGACTGTAAGAAACACACACATTTTAACATCATTTTGATTGTCTAAAATTTACTGCAGCTAAAAATTACATTTGGTTTACAATGCATTTTGCCAGATATGTTGTCACTTGTCAAAGCTAAGAATTTTACATGCTGGGTTTTTTTATGGCACATTTAGCACTGATAAGTTGTCACACTCTTGCTTAATATGTTAACATTCTGTCTGTAAACTGTATATGCATAGCTACCTTTTTGAAGCAATATTGAGATTTACTTAAGAACGTGGGGCCCAATAAATACCATCAATGGTGCCCAGTCCAAGAGATGGTGGATCCTATAGGTAAACACCACCTCATCATGCACTAAAACTTACTAAAAAAAAAAAAAGATGTGAAGTTCACACATATAGAAGATGGACATTTTGTGAATACATATTACACGTATTGTAAAATAGATAGAGCTCATATGTAGAGTTGTTTGATAAACTTTCCTACTACTTTGTCTAAATTAGAAGCAAATTGGTTGAACATTACTTCTACCTAAAATGGCAGAAAACGCACCTATCTTGGTGATGGACAGGACAGCTAGAGGGGATATGGAGGAGGCTGTTATTTTTTTTTTAATAGGTGTACTTTCACCAATTTGCTGATAATTCATTGAAAGTAGATGATCGGTACAATTGCTGCCAATGCATTTTTTAAAGCTGTATTGTCATGAGTCAAATTTGATCATGTTAGGTTCTTGCATAGGTCCTATAGCATTGATAAGTTTCCACCCTCTTTCCTACATACACACATCTCTCCTGCATACACACAACTCTACTACTATCACACACGCAATTTTCCGAAATACACACACAACTCTCCTCCATACACAAACACAGTTCTAACACATATAGCTTTTCTACAGCTTTGAAGTATGCACTCACACCTCTGTTACATACACGCACTGTTTTGCTACATACTTATACACAGCTTTCTTACATACACCAACAGCTCTCTTATATACTCATGCAGATCCACACACACAAACACTTATATATATATATGTACACTCATCCATCGTATACATTACCACATCTTGAAATTCCTTCCAGGAATGTGACTGATCACATGACCTGAAAGGTTCAATGGCTAATCAACAACTTTGTTTGATTGGGACCCTATCCATGCCACCTCACATATCAGGAGTGTCGTTCTTCTTTTCATAAAGAGGTCCAAGGGCTAGTCTTGCAGAAGTTTTTTCAGCTACACAGGATGCGCAACATCCGTGCAAGTCCTGGTGACTTTCTCCCCTGCACTGCACCGATCAGATAGATCAGTGTGGGGCAGGAGAAAGGAGAACAGTTCTTTCAGTGATCATGAAGGATGCTGTCAGTGTTTTCCTCCATCAGAATAATCAGCCTCTAGACTGTAAGAAACACACACATTTTAGCATCATTTTGATTGTCTAAAATTTACTGCAGCTAAAAATTACATTTGGTTTACAATGCATTTTGCCAGATATGTTGTCACTTGTCAAAGCTAAGAATTTTACATGCTGGGTTTTTTTATGGCACATTTAGCACTGATAAGTTGTCACACTCTTGCTTAATATGTTAACATTCTGTCTGTAAACTGTATATGCATAGCTACCTTTTTGAAGCAATATTGAGATTTACTTAAGAACGTGGGGCCCAATAAATACCATCAATGGTGCCCAGTCCAAGAGATGGTGGATCCTATAGGTAAACACCACCTCATCATGCACTAAAACTTACTAAAAAAAAAAAGATGTGAAGTTCACACATATAGAAAATGGACATTTTGTGAATACATATTACACGTATTGTAAAATAGATAGAGCTCATATGTAGAGTTTGTTTGATAAACTTTCCTACTACTTTGTCTAAATTAGAAGCAAATTGGTTGAACATTACTTCTACCTAAAATGGCAGAAAACGCACCTATCTTGGTGATGGACAGGACAGCTAGAGGGGATATGGAGGAGGCTGTTATTTTTTTTTTAATAGGTGTACTTTCACCAATTTGCTGATAATTCATTGAAAGTAGATGATCGGTACAATTGATGCCAATGCATTTTATAAAGCTGTATTGTCATGAGTCAAATTTGATCATGTTAGGTTCTTGCATAGGTCCTATAGCATTGATAAGTTTCCACCCTCTTTCCTACATACACACATCTCTCCTGCATACACATACATCTCTCCTGCATACACACAACTCTACTACTATCACACACGCAGTTTTCCTAAATACACACACAACTCTCCTCCATACACAAACACAGTTCTGAAACATATAGCTTTTATACAGCTTTGAAGTATGCACTCACACATCTGTTACATACACTCACTGTTATACTTCATACTTGTACACAGCTTTCTTACATACACCAACAGCTCTCTTATATACTCATGCAGCTCCACACGCACACAAACACTTATATATATATATATATATATATATATATATCCTACTAATATTATAAATGCGAAAGTTTGTCAGTATGTATGTTTGTTACTCTTTCACGAAAAAACTACTGGACGGATTTGCATGAAACTTTACAGTAATATAGATTATACATCGGAATAACATATAGGCTACAATTTGTAATGATTTTATGTAATTTTGGTCGTAATATAACGATACATGTCAATTAAGTCGGAAAAAAATCTGGCCTCTGAGAGCTCTCTTATATACATACATACACAGGTGATATTTAAATGGCTGATTTACAGCAGTCAGAAGAGATTGATAATACAATAATTTGCCCATAGTGGATCATTGTATAGTGAGGTCACAGTTGCCGCCTGTCCACAGTCAGAATACAGGGGTTATCATATACCGTGGCCAGGTTCAAGTGTGGCACAGGGGGTTCACACACGACCCCCAGGGACTGACATTTCCTAGAAACTTTGACAGCTGTCAGTCATGAGCTCACCCTGATACATTACACTCTGGAAACAGCTGAAGGGAGAAGGATAATTTATGACATTTTCTCAGACTTAAAAAAAAATAAAAAAACACAGAAAACAGCCCATATGTCAGGAACAGGTTACTAGGGAACTACACGTCCCAGCACGGCCTGCCCGCGCCCACAGCCCGGGGGGAGTGTGAGGCTTCCTCCTGCAGGTTGCCCGGGGGCACCGGGCCGTCATTGTCCTCACACAGGGGGTCCCCGCCGCCATTGTCCCTCCACATAACACCGTATAATAAAACATGCGCTCACCTGCGCCAGCTGCTGCAGCCGGGAAAGTTCCGAGCGCCTCACCTGGGCGGAGGGGAAGTGACTCACACACGAGGAGGGGCAGTAACCTGAGCGCGGCTCCATGGAGGATGCACACACTGCAGCCTGACAGCACCGGCAGCAGCGCTACACAAATGGTGTCCTCCCCTCCTGTGTGCAGCACAGCCCTGTGTGTGTGCAGTGCAGCATGTCACCCACAGCACCAGCAGGCTGCTCTCAGCTCCCACAGAGCACTGGGAATGGTTGCTATGGGTAACCGCGCCACAGCTGCTCCTCATAGACCAGTCATATACAACTGATATCGTCTGTACAGCGATCGTAATATAACTAATTAGATTGTTTTAGTATTTTGTTTGAACTTTACTAAGTACCTATTTTGTAATTAGTACTTATAAAAATGCCGCGAAAGCGTAAGTCTAACATTTCGCAAAGCTCTAATAAAGCCCGAGCTATGAAAATAATTAGACGTGATTAGACGTCTCAACAAGCCGAGCAACGAAGGCTTGAGCAGGCGGTGCGTTGTGCGGCACATAGAGCTGCAGAGACTCCAGAACAATCCCAAGCCCGACGTGAACGGAATGCGGAGTTTTTGGCATCTCAACGGGCTGCTGAAACTCAAGAACAGTCCCAAGCCCGACGTGAACAGCATGCGGAGTATCTGGCGTCTCAACGGGCTGCTGAAACTCCAGAACAGTCCCAAGCTCGACGTCAGCAGCAAGCGACTTACATGGCGTCCCAAAGAGCCACTGAAACTTATGAAATGGCCGAATCACGCAGACGCACTGTTGCTGAAAGGGCAGCACAGCGACGTCAAACATTTACAAGAAATACATGGATATTGTTTAATAAAGCAGCATTTGAGTATGACGAGACTCTTGATTATGAAACTCACAAGCTTATAAAAATAGAAGCAATGACCATAGATTGCAAATATTGCGGAGCTCTTAAGTGGAAAGAGGAAGCAGCAGGTATGTGTTGTTTGGGCGGGAAAGTAGCTCTTCCTTATATAGACGAGCCAGTTCAACCTTTAAAAGAGCTTTTCTCTAATGAAACTGATGAATCTCGCCTTTTTCTAAATAATATAAGAAAATACAACATGTGCTTTCATATGACGTCTTTTGGAGCAGATCAAATTGTCTTAATGCCAGGGTTTTGCCCGACCTTTACAATACAAGGACAAGTATACCACCGTATCGGTTCTTTAATTCCTACGTCCATTTCGCAACCACAATTTTTACAAGTTTATTTCATAGGTGACGAAGAAGAACAAATCAACAGGCGTACTGAGTGCGTGCAAAGCGTAGATAGAAACATAGTTAAAAAATTACAACGAGTACTTCACGACCACAACATTTTGTGCATGAATTTAAAACGGATAGAGACAGAATGATCAATGACGATCATTTCAAAGTAGTGATTCACCCAGACCGTGTACCACGTGGTCAACATGAGAGATGATTCAATGCCCCTACTACAAATGAAATAGCTGCTGTAATAGTTAGTAGCGAACAAACTATGTCTCGGGACATCGTTGTGCAGCCGCGCGATGGCATGCTCACTAGGGTTCCCAATACACATAGATTCTATGACGCTCTCGAGTACCCAATAATTTTTTGGAAAGGACAAGAGGGGTACAGCATTGATATTCCTCAGATAAATCCAATTACCAAACAAGCAATGCCAAGCAAAAAGGTGTCCTGCAAAGATTTTTATGCCTTTCACTTGAAGGTCCGTCGCAGCGATTTTAATTTGATGCTTAAGTGTAGGCTCTTACTTCATCAGTTTCTGGTCGACATGTATGTAAAGATGGAAAGTGAGCGCTTAAGGTTCATCTCTTTAAATGAAAAAAAACTGCGCGCAGAAAATTATATTCACTTGCAAGATGCAATAAGAAATGATGCGGATTTGGATCCAAATAACTTAGGTCAGATGGTGATTCTCCCGTCATCATTTGTAAATAGCCCGAGATACCTACACGAATACACACAAGATGCGTTCACATACGTACGTAATTATGGGAGGCCTGATTTATTTAATACAATGACTTGCAACCCCGCTTGGCCAGAAATCACCAAAGAGCTTATGGCTGGTCAAAATTCAACAGACAGACATGACTTAACAGCTCGAGTATTTAGAATAAAAGTACAGAAGTTGGTAGCTCTACTTACAAAAGTTTACATATTTGGTGATATGCAATGCTTCATGTACTCGATCGAGTGGCAAAAGCGAGGTTTGCCTCATGTGCACTTACTGCTGTGGTTAAAGGAAAAATTGCATCCGAACCAAATTGACGAAATCATATGTGCTGAGATACCAAACCCAGAAACCGATCAAAAGCTCTATGATACAGTGACAAAGAATATGATTCACGGGCCATGTGGTACATTCAATTCTTCATCGCCATGCATGAAGGAAGGAAAATGTACCAAAAAATATCCGAGGAAGCTTTTAAAAGATACTCAAACCAATGACAAAGGTTATCCTTTGTACAGGCGCAGAGCACCAGAGAATGGTGGACGCAAGACGATTATAAAAACCCGTAGAGGAACACAGGAAATATTGGTGGACAATAGCTGGGTGGTCCCATATTCTCCACTCTTGTCAAAAATTTTTAATTCTCATTTAAATGTAGAGTTCTGTAATACGGTACAGGCGATAAAATATATTTGTAAATATGTTAATAAGGGTAGCGACCAGGCTATTTTTAACATCCGCCAGCAAGGGAATGTTAACATTGACCCAAGAGATGAGGTGCAGACCTTTAGAACCGGCCGATATGTTAGTAGTAACGAAGCAGCGTGGCGGATCTTAGGTCTGCCTCTGCACGAGAAACACCCAACCGTCACTCATCTCGCGATTCATTTACCCAATGGCGAGAGGGTTTACTTTACGGAAAATAATTTTAGAGAGAGATTAGAAGCACCACCTAAAACTACACTAACTGCATTTTTCCTGTTGTGCCAAAGTGATACGTTTGCAAAAACATTACTTTACATTGACGTGCCTCGCTACTATACTTGGAATGTGGCACGGAAGCAATGGAAACGTCGTTTACAAGGAACACCTGTCGATGGCTGGCCAGGTGTGAAGGCAGGAGACGCTCTAGGTCGCATTTACACGGTGCACGTTAGCAATTTTGAATGTTATTGCTTGCGTATGCTGCTGAATGTAATAAGGGGTCCAACCAACTTCTCGGATTTAAAAACATTTGAAGGTCAAGAACTTGCAACTTTTCGGCAGGTGTGTGAGAAGATGGGGTTGTTGGAAGATGATAACCACTGGGATACCACCTTAGAAGAGGACGTGCTATGTCACTCCCCGGCGCAAATAAGAGAGCTGTTTGCCATATTGATATGCACTTGCGGTTTATCCAATCCTCTACAACTCTGGCACAAGTATAAAACTGCGTTATCAGAGGATATCATGCACAGATTTGAAAGAATGGATCACGTTAACGATGATCTCTGTTTCAATGAGGCGTTGGGGCTTATCGAGGACAAAATATTAATAATTTCTGGAAAGAAATTGTCCGATTTTGGTCTACCCTCATCGCGGCGTAGAGGAGAGCTGTCGAACGAGTTGATAAAAGAGCTAAGCTATGATACCAACCAGTTAGACGCTCACGTTTGCGAAACTGAGCCACGTTTGCTACCTGATCAAAGAGAGATTTATCACAAAATAGTAGGACGAGTTGAGAATGGTGAAGGTGGACTTTTTTTCCTTGATGCCCCGGGTGGTACAGGAAAAACTTTCTTGCTTAATTTACTTTTAGCAAAAATTCATAGCAGTCATAACGTTGCATTAGCTGTGGCTTCCTCTGGAATTGCTGCAACATTGCTAAGTGGTGGACGGACGGCACATTCAGTCTTTAAATTACCTCTTAATCTGGTGAACGAAGAAACCCCATCGTGTAATATCAGCAAGAGCAGCGCCCGTGGCCTCCTGTTGCAACAGTGCAAACTAATCGTGTGGGACGAGTGCACAATGTCACGCAAACGCGCCATCGAAGCTCTTGATCGTTGTCTACAAGACTTACACAGTAAACAAACAATAATGGGTGGTGTGGTTGTTTTATTGGCTGGGGACTTTAGGCAAACTTTGCCTGTCATCGAGCGAGGCACTGCAGCAGACGAAATTAACGCATGTCTGAAATCCTCATATTTATGGACCAAAGTTGAAAAGCTGCACCTCACCACCAACATG
This sequence comes from Phyllobates terribilis, assembly GCF_046119375.1. Classification (NCBI taxonomy): domain Eukaryota; kingdom Metazoa; phylum Chordata; class Amphibia; order Anura; family Dendrobatidae; genus Phyllobates; species Phyllobates terribilis. Next base: position 113,767 of record NW_027364293.1, read on the forward strand.
CTTGTCCAGCTATTCAGTGATCTAGAGTCGGGCGCGTACGCTGAGAAACTGCTCGAGATCGGTGAAGGTCGAATCGAAACTGACGAAGAAGGTATGGTTCTATTCACTAACCAATTTTGTCATGTTGTGGATTCGGAAGACGCACTTATTGCTCAAGTTTTTCCAAATTTGCAACAAAACATCCACGATGAAAATTGGCTATGTGAAAGAACTATACTAGCACCAAGAAATGAAACAGTTGCGAAAATCAATAAAATTATCTAGGACCAAGTAACCAGCGATGCAACAACCTACAACTCCATCGACACAGTCATGTCATCTGAAGACTGTACGAGCTACCCCGTGGAGTTTCTTAACTGTTTGGAGCTATCCGGGGTCCCATCTCATAAGCTCGAATTAAAGGTCGGTATACCCGTTTTGTTAATGCGCAACTTGGACGCCCCGAGATTATGTAATGGCACTAGATTGCGAGTCACTGAACTAGGCAGGCACATTGTAAAGGCCACAATTTTAACTGGAGAAGCTAAGGGTGAAAATATTCTTATACCACGCATCCCAATAATACCCAATAACTTACCCTTTAATTTCAAACGTTTGCAGTTCCCACTTAAAGTTGCATTTTCAATGACCATCAATAAATCGCAAGGGCAAACTTTGAAGGTAGCGGGGATACATTTAGGCACGCCCTGTTTTTCCCACGGTCAGCTATACGTAGCTTGCTCACGTGTTTCTAAATCGCAAAATCTACATATTTTCGCTGAACGAAAGAAATCAAATAACATAGTTTACAGGAGTATATTGCAGTAAAAACACATAGATAAATTACCTGCAGATGTCCACTATTCCAATTACATACTAATTCTTTACTAACACGAACAATATTAAACGCAAGTAACTTCAGTCCGTCCTGTTTATTAATCAGTGTTTAGTAATCCGTTTGTGATGAAATTTGATATGGATAATTTCAAGCCTGGGGAAGGACATAGGGCTACTTTTTATAAACACACCATACAGGCGAAGATTATATAAAACTGTAAACCTGATTGACTGACACACCTAGCGGTCAACGCACAGCCGAAACCACTGAACTTATAGCATCTTGAAATTTGCAGATAGGTTCTATTATAGCTTAAATGAGCACTAAGAAAGGAATTTTGATAATTCCACCCTCAAGAGTTTCCCTCTTCATATTATAGGGGTTCAAAGATTGTATGGAATCCGTCAGTTTTGAAGTTAGACATCTGAAATTTTGGATGTACGAGTAACTAAATATGATTATTTTTTTTTACTATTAAGATTATTTTTTTTTACTATTAAAATGATCTGTCACGAAACTTAATGTGGCAGACCAAATTCCACGCGAGCGAAGCCGCGGGTAAAAGCTAGTAGCATATAAAGATGTCAGAAGAACAGATTTCTAAAGCACACAACCGCAGGCAACAGTTAGCTGCCATTAATGCAAAAATGGATGAGCTGGGGGAGAAAAAAGCTGAAGACATCATGGGGACATGCCTCCAGGAGCTAACACAGTTTCTTACCAGGTTGAAGTTGGAGGATGGAGGGGCGGCACCAATTACCAAAAGCGTGAATCTCTGTCTGCAGACTGAACTACGGGAATTGAAAGAACAACTCAAAACCCTAACAACAGCCCTGCAGAAATCGACCAAAATCTCTTAACGGGTGACAGACTCAGACAGAACCTTTAACCTGCTCGGGTTAGATAAATCAGGAAGACAGTCCTCTCTAACACCACAAATCACCATAAGGAAAGAATTCAAGATCCTGGGACAGATTGGAGAGTGTGAACAGAAAGAGAAACTGTCTTATATGAACTTGTTTCACCAGATTGATGCAGGCTTACAGAAAGGCTACCAGCCAGATGAAATCGTTGAGGGGGTGGTGAAGTGATCAGCCCAGGAATGAACCTCTGTAGTATGCTAGAAATGAAGAGTCAATTGACCTTGCAACAGCTGAAGATGATTTTAAATGGGCACTATAAAGAAGAGTGTACTTCAGAATTGTTCCACCGACTCATTAATCTCTCACAGAAAAATAATGAATCACCCCAAAGTTTCTTGTTCAGAGAAATTGAACTGAAGAATAGACTGTTGTTTGCATCCAGAGATGTAGAAGCGGACGAGAGGTTTGATGCTGGACTAGTCCAGAAGAAGTTCTTGAGATCATTGGGAACAGGGTTAATCAGCAAAGACATCAAGTCGCAGCTGAAACAGTACCTAGAAGATCCTGGCATTCTGGACGAAATCCTAATTGAACAAATGAATGAGGCAGCTAGATTGGAGTCAGAGAGCGAACAAAAGATAAAGAATGGCTCTGCTCCTAAATCAAAAAATATCACAGTAAAAGATAATTCCTTACCAACACCAGGTCAGATTACATGGAGGGGATGGCTGTGTAGTATTATACATGCACACGCACACCGATGGAGTTTGCATATTTTTAATGTTTAATGTTAGGACTCGCAAGTATGGGGACCCTTGATGCTGGGTTGCGAGCTTGCGTATTTTGGCCAAAATATTGACCCTTACCTCATGTGGTGTATTGATCTTATACACTATTTTTCATCTTTTTTACACATTTTTATGCAGGATGCAGCCAGGCCTCTTTAGTGTTGGCTGGGTAAATTTGGGCGTCTGTCCTGTGGGGGTGCACGTATATAGTGCTCGGCAGCCCCCCTGATCTAATAGTATAGGCATCATCAATAGGCTGCAAGCCAGACACTGTGCATCACACATATCAGTGTGATTGGTGCCCTATGCAAACTCCATCGGTGTGCATGTATAATACTACGCAGTCACCCCCTCCATGAATTGGTAGGTTAGTGAGTGGCTGTCTGCATCAGTATTTTGCACATGTGCTGTCCCTGCCTTTATCATGGAGGCTTGCTGCATCCTGCGATGCCTTGGTAATCTGACCTGGTGTTGAATAGGCATTATCTTTTACTGTGATGTTTTTTGAAATTAGCTCCTAAATCACCAAAATGAGTCAGCTGAGGTTGGAGACCCCCAGTGGCCAGTCTGAAGATAATCATGGAGACCCTCCAGTGCCACCTCCGAGAGGGAACCTTAAAGCACCAACAAAAGAGAGGACCGCCAGCGCTGACTGGGAAGAAGTAATAGGAGAACTGCGAGCTGAGTTGATTGAGATGAAAAATTTGATTCATTCCAGAACAGAACCTGCATCCCTCAGACCCAGGAGTGGGTTCCAAAACAGAAGATACCCGGCTTGTGAAGCGTGCCGTTCATCAAATCAGAGTACGGTATGTGTACACTGTCTAAGATGTGGTGAGGAAGGACATTATGCCAAGAAATGCCAATGGTCATGGTCTTTTGGGTTAAAAGACAGGAGGTTGCCAGTGCGGGGCGACTGGTATCCACGACACGGAGGAGGTCCCAGAAGCAAATCCAAATCTCACCAAACCCCAGAACGGTGTATGAGGTAAAACGGCTGCGTCATTACTATCCCCAAATGTGTTCCCGTCTACAACAGCTGCAAGAGAGACAGGGGCATCAGTTACTTAATGCCCAGTGCGGAGGTCAAATGATGTACTCCTGGGAGGAGGATTCCTCGGTCAGTAAAGATAGCATCATCGGCCTAATCGGCGAAAGATGCTTTATATAGTGCCAGCTAGATGGACTCCTGAAAACAGCACTGTGGGACACAGGAGCCCAAGCGAGCCTTTTAAATGAAGAATGGAGAAGGCTCTACCTGCCACATAAGTGCCTTCAAACTCTTAGAACCAGTGGAACTCCACGGCAAAGCAGTCAACCAGACCGAAGTCCCTTTCATAGGCTGGGTGGAAGTGACTTTCCAACTGAGGGCCACGAACAACAGCAACACCATTGAGCTTTTGGTACCTTTTCTTGTGACCAGTAATCAGAACGTGGAAGAGAATCCTATCTTGGGTTATAATGTAATCAGTGAGGTCATCATGAAACACAAGTCAGGGACGCTGGTGGTGGATGCAATTGCTACATTGCTTGCCATACCCAATGTCGTGGTGGAAAATGTGATTCATAGAGTAAAGAAAGCACAGAATACAATGGACCTAAAAGAAGTCAAGGTAGGCTGGCGCCCAAACATCATTCCTGCAAACCAAATGGTGGGGGTGAGGTGTGGAGTCCAGGTAGAACTGGTAAGAAAAGTTCAGAAAAGACTGTTCATGCCAAAAGACTCATCAGAACTTCCGGAATGCCTAGTTCAAGGTGAGACTGTGCTTACGATTCCTACTGGTGGGTTTACTCGAGTGACAGTACTGGTGATGAATACTACGAAACAAGAAATTAGACTGGATCCAAAGACTGTGTTAGGTCACATTGAAACCGTTAAAACTGTATATTCAGCCAGTGTGAGACCCGCCCACGGGTCTACCATGAATTCAGTCTCCCCACCAAGGAACAGGAGTTGACCAGGGGAGGAAATTGCGCGACCCACCTCGGGGTCCTGGGATCCCCCAGTACCCCTAGAACACTTGTGTGCTGAAGAAATAGCGGTAGCAAAACAGATGCTGAGAGAAGAGTGTCATGCATTCTCCAAAGATGACTCTGATATAGGAGGTATCCCGTTGGTGCAGTTGGAAATCAATTTGAAAGACATGACCCCAGTAACCAGAAGTTACATGTCTGTGCCAAAACCATTACACCGTGAAGTGAAAGAGTATTTACAAGATCTAATCAACAGAGGTTGGATCCAAAAGTCAAAGCCGTCTTATTCCTCTCCTATTCTTTGTGTTAGGAAGAAGGATGGTACGTTGAGACTCTGCTGTGATTACCGGGAACTAAACCGAAAGTCAGTACCTGATCAGCACCCGATACCACAGATTCCAGATATGCTGGATAACCTATCAGGAAGTGCCTGGTTCTCTGTCCTCGATCAGGGTAAAGCATACCATCAAAGGTTTGTTGAAGAGTCCAGTAGACCTTTGACAGCATTCATCACACCGTGCGGGATATACGAGTGGATCTGCATACTGTTTGGGCTCAGTTCAGCTCCAGAAAAATTCCAGAGGAGCATGGAGACATATTTAGAAGGACTGAGGGATAATATCTTCCAGCTGTACTTGGATGACAATGTGGTACACAGAAAAACTTTCCGGGAGCATGTTGAACATGTGAGGACCGTATTACAACGGTATCAAGTCAACAACATGGAGTTAAGTTGACCCCCAAAGAAGTGTGAACTGTTCAAAAGGCAAGTCCGATTTCTAGGGAAAATTGTGTCCGGAGAAGGATATACCATAGACCCAGCAGAAATCGCTCTGGTACTGGCCTTAAAAGACAAGCGGCCCTCTACTGCCGGGGAGTTGAGGTAGATATTATTATTCCTCTCCTACTATCGTACTTACGTTCGGAACTTCTCCAGGATTGCCGCCCCACTATACCTCCTCTTGGGGGGGGTGGTGACAGAGTCAACAACACACACTGAGAAAAAGAAGAATGCGGGTAGAACTGGGCTTAAAAGAAGCAACGCCGTTTCATCCCAAAAGCCATTCTCTGGACAGTAGACCACCAGGAGGTATTGGAAGAACTAGTAGACTACCTGGTAAAACCACCCATCTTGGGATATCCTGATTTCAACTTACCGTTTGTTCTTCATTGTGACGTTTCTCAAGTTGGACTGGGAGCTGCCCTGTATCAGCATCAAGATAGAAAACTGAGAGTCATCGGTTACGGTTCTAGAACGTTGACAGACGCCGAGAAGAATTACCATCTACATTCCGGAAAATTGAAGTTCCTGGAGTTGAAATGGACTATCTGTGAACCATTTAGAGATTATCTCTACTACAGCAAAGAGTTTGAGGTATACACTGACAACAACCCTTTGACCTATGTCCTCACTACAGCCAAACTGAATGCAACGGGTCAGAGATGAGTCGCTGAACTAGCTGACTTCAATTTCAGCATCAAGTACAGGCCAGGAAAATGCAAGGCTGATGCTGACAGATTGTCGAAAATGCCAATAGAGCCTGATTAGTTCATGTAAGAAAGCTCAGAGGAAGTCAGTTTGGAAGCAATTGAGAGCACTACCCAAGCAGTACAAGCTTATCAAGAGGAAGACACACCATTGTGGTGTCCGTTGACGGTGGAAACCACCATAAAAGCGAGAGAACAAGATTACCCCCTGTCTACTCAACGACTACCAAAAGGAAAAATCCATAGAGCACAATGGGAAGATCAGATAAATGGTAAAATACTACTTTATGTGGACCAAAATCGGTTTCCAAGTAAATGGGAGAAAGATAATGAGTCACCAGCAGTATCTGTTTTAGTTAAAGAATGGATGAAGCTCTACCTCAGTGAAGACTGTATCCTGTATCGTAAAGGAGGTCAAAACCGGCAGTTGGTACTACCCAGAGTATTTCGTAGATTGGTCTTCAAAGAACTCCATGAAAACATGGGACACCTGGGAGTGGAAAGGACAACAAACTTGATCCGTGAACGTTTCTTCTGGCCGTACATGCAGAGAGATATTGAGAGATACGTGACCAGGGAGTGTGGGGGTCTGAAAGATAAATGTCCCAACACATCAACCCGGGCACCTATGGGCAACATCCAAACTACGTATCCGTTTGAGATGGTCTCAATAGACTTTCTACATCTCGAGACGTGCAAGGGTGGTGACGAATACATCTTGGTGGTGATGGACCATTTTACTTGATTTGCTCAAGCATATGCCACCACCAATAAAGAGGGTCGCACAGCAGCAGAGAAGATCTTCAATGATTTTGCTTTGAGGTTTGGGTTCCCTACGAGGTTACACCATGACCAAGGAATAGAATTTGAGAACAAGATCTTTGCCAAGATAGGAAAGTACTGTAGGATTCAGAGATCCCACATAATGCCCTATCACCCAGAGGGTAATGGACAAGTGAAACGATTTAGTCGGACATTATTGTCGATGTTGCACACTTTAACAGCTGACGAGAAGAAAGACTGGAAGAGTTCTCTGTCAAAAGTGGTACATGCCTATAACTGTACGAAGAGCGATGCAATGGGTTACTCACCCTTCTTTCTATTGTACGGTCAATCGCCAAGACTGTCAATCGACATCATGTTCGATACTCCAGTGTCAGAGACTTACAGAACATATCCGGAGTATGTTCGGAAATGGAAGGAACGGATGGCAGAGGCATACAACATAGCGTCCAAAGTGGTTACGCAAGGACAGAGCAAGAGCAAGGAGTACTATGACTGAAAATGTTATGGAGCAGAATTGGCACTGGGAAGCCGTGTGCTAGTCAAGAACAAAAGGCGGTCCGGGAAAACTTTGTTTGTACTGGGAAGACAAGGTGTATGTTGTCGTAAGGAGGAAAGCCGATGACAGTACAGTGTATGAAATCCGATTGGAAACCAGAATAGTCCATCGGAATTTACTACTACCCTGTGATTATCTCCCACCACAACAAGACTTTCCAGAAGTAGAACAACATCGTCCGAGATCGACTAAGGGACCACCACAGACTGAAGCTCCGAAGATGGATAGTGATCTTGAAAGTTCACATGAAGAAGAACACACCGTTGTATTTCTCGGACCGGCAAGGAGAGGGATGTACCATCCTCAGGAGAGTGAAGTAAGTCCCCAGGCTCCAGAGTTTGTACCAAGGAGTACAGATATAGTCCAATTCAGATTTGATGATCGAACACCGTTCACTGAAGAGACCGATCGACACTTAGGAGTAGCAGAATTACCAGACCAGGTGGAAACGAACGATTCAAGAGAAGTACAGTAACTTACAGAGGCACTTCCAAGATCATCTGAGGAAGTTCGAGAAATGAGTGTGGCAGAAGAAACTCCTGCAACGGAGGAACCCGTTGTATCTGAGGAACAACCTACCAGGAGGATGTCGACTCGAGAAGTGAGGAGGCCTGTGATGCTGACATATGAGACACTCGGTGAACCGAGTCAAGTGCCAAGGACTGTCGATTGGAAACAGGTATTTCTGCCTACGGACCAGGTAAGCTCACTTGAGTGGTATTCACCACCGAGAGACAGTATGGACAATGTTACCTGGTGGAAAGACTTGTTTTGGCCTAGTGAGAGAGAGAGCTGGTTGAAGACGTACGAAAACCTCCAGCGGAAGAGATGCTGATTATTTTAATTGTGTATTTCTTTCAGGAGATCTACAAGCAAAAGGTCGTAAGAATAGGTTGTTATTGATGTTTGTAAATTTTATGCCAATATGACAATGCCAATTTGTATATAAAGTTATTCAACTTTTACCACTGTCTCAGAATTGGTCAGCTTGACCAATTAAAACGAATATCGAGAACAACATTAAAAAAGAAGGGAAAGTGTGACATGCAGAAGTAGTGCTGTTGCTTCAAAAGCATCCAGCAACTATAAGAGTTAACACAGTCACAAGAGACAGGGAGTGGTTAGCAGAGCCCCAGGGGGATTGTGGGGAACTTGTTTACTATTCTGGCTGCAGCCAAAGGGAGAAGTGGTGTGTGATCTGTATCTCACAGAAGTGCAGGAAAGAGAACAGGATTCAAGTCCAGGGTGAAACTCAACACGGGTCAGATACCCTGCACTGTTAGTTCAGGAAATCTATCATCGGGCAGGAAGATAAGGACTGGAAGGAATTGTGTCACAGAGATCATCTTCCTCATCAAACCCTCCCCCCTCCATCTCCATGCAGAATAAAGAATGCTGTGTACTAGTGAGTCCTTGTGAAGGAAAAGCCTGCTGTTTACGTATAGAAGTGTGCTGCCAAGGGATCTAATTTGTGCTGAATTATGCTACTGAAGAGACTGAGGTTCCTGTGCCTGCTTTATGAGACTGTGCTGTAATGAGGATTGTTGCTGTAATATCCCTGAACTGCACTGGCCATGCTTCAGATTAAATTCCACTGTTAAACTGTTGAAAAAGACTCTTGTCAGATGTGTCTGGTCAGCAACTGAATCTATCATGTGCCTGAGAGAAGCTGCAGCCTATGGTTGCCCTGAGTAACGGTTCCCCCAAGATTCCAATTAATTTATGAAACCTGTCTCGCCCTATTTGAACCTAGTGGCGTGCGTGTAACAAAAGCCTAGTTTTGTTGGTTGGCTCTGTCAGGAACTGTAGTAAGGGCACTAGCAGCAGCTATCTCAGTCATAGCAAATTTAAAGATGTGAATAATGTGTGGGAGCATTGAGCTCAGGACATTTTTCATACTGACTCCGGGATAGTGATGATTTTGTAAAGGTGTCAGTTGTGTCAGCCAGACCTGGAGATTATCTGTGAATGAATGCATGGTCAGCAAGGCTACAGCATGTTAGAGAGGTGGTAGCTAGAGAGAGCCCCCTTAGGCTGCGTGCCCACGATGCCCACAATGTTTTTTAAGCACTTCCATAGGAGCAATTCCGCCACGGAAATGCTTAAAAAACGCTTGGTAGAAGGTCTGCAATGTTCCCCAATGATAATCCGCATTTGCTGAGCACATGCTGGGAAATTTCCGCTGCAGATTAACATTGCGGAAAAATCCGCAGCACTACCATAAATTTAGCGGAATCGCGGCGTTTTAGCCACCATTGACTTGTATTGGACCGCATAACATCCGCATGACTACATGTGCACATGCGGATATTATGCGGTTCAATGCGCAGATGGTACCTGGGTCTGGAGAAGAGGAGACTCTCCTTCAGTCCCGGGTACCATACTACCTGTAGTTAAAAAAGAATTAAAATAAAAAATAAACATATACTCACCTTCTGATGGCCCCCGGTCTCCTTCTCCGGTGTCTTCGACTGCTCGCGGTGGTAAAAGGACCTTCCATGATGTCATTTAGTCATGTGACCTGTCACATGACTAAATGACGTCATGGAAGGTCCTTTTACACCACCGCGAGCCGCTGAAGACACCGGACGCAACGGAGAAGGAGATCAGGGGCCATCGGAAGGTGAGTATATGTTTTTTTTTTATTTTTCACCATTTGTATTCTTTTTTTTACTATTGATGCTGCATTTGCAGCATCGTAACTTGGTCACACTATATAAATCCATGCCGTTTGCATGGATTTATACAGTGTGACCAAGTTGTCAAGCACTTTTCCAAGTGATGCTAAAATCGTTTAGAAAAGTGCTTCACAACTCGCATGCGAAATCGCATGTTAAAAAAGCTTCACTTACGCTTCTACCTGGCAGAAAAAAACGCATGTAAAATCCGCATGCGTTTTTTCTGCCAGAGAGATGCAGAAACGCTCAGGAAAAATCCACAGCATTTCTGCATCATGGGCACATAGCCTTACACTGTTTCACAAGAGTGCAACTAGGGTGCAGTGGTCACAGCGAAACACATGAGCCATGTGGCCCTATATCAGGAAGGTGGAGGTGATGTTATCAGTGTGGGATGATGTTGACAACAGACGCATGCTCAGTAGAGGAGGAACTAGCCCAGACCCTGAAAAGGACATCACTGACGGCTCTTAATTCAGGGAAAGGACAGGCGCTACTGCAATGACGACAGCCTCTGCTCCCTGATGATGGTTTGTTTGTAAATCCCAGTATGCACTTGGGGTTCTCAAACGAAGCAACGTGAAACAGGAAGAAGGTAAAAAAAAAAAAAAAAAAAGGAGTCAGATAGTCTAGTGAAGGAACAATAGGGATTTTTTAATTAATGTATATTAGAAAAGAGATTAGGTAATGACATTAACCCCTTCACGACCTATGACGTTAATGTACTTCAAAGGTCATGTCCCTGAATTTAATGCAGGCTCATATGCCGAGCTCGGATTTTTCACAGCAGATGATGGCTGATTTAAGCCCAGATTCCATTGGTCAATACCCAAAACCCAGTCTTCACCAGTCAAGATGCCGCAGGTCAAGCACCGAAGATCAGACGGTGGTCATTGGATGAGGCAGGACGTCTGCCGTGCTGACGAGAAGACCCAAGTGAACCAGGCCTTTAATTCAAGCGTAGACGAACGGTACAGGGTGTGGGCTGCACTTCAGAAAGGAACGAGGGTGGCCAGTGTGAAGAACCCACTAAGTGACTCACATATGAAGCACTTGTGGCCTAGCGGAAAGTACCGGTGTCCCCCGTTAGTGCCAGTATAACAATCAAAGGCGCTTGAAGCGCATATTACAGCTACAAGCCTGGCGCTGGCAGTGACGCTCTTTGAGCTAAAGACATTAATAGTCGTTTAACTGTGAAATGAGACTGCATGCAGATAGAACATAGAGTAAGATATTGCATTTATTACACTGCTTTTATTGTCATTACTGCTAAGATTGTGTTAGTTGTCTCCATATACCTGCATCACCATGTGTTCCTATAGTTAAACGTTCTTTCTGTGGTAGGAAAATAAATAGCTTTGGTTAACTATCCCTGCATCCTCACTATCTGCATCATTACATCTAGATCATTTCACCCGATAAATGAGCATTTTGCTTGTTTATTGTGTGTGATTGGCTGCCTCTTTAGAAGGGACTGAAAGCTGTATTTTAGTTGTAAATGCAGCTTTCAGTCCCCCATACATAAGTCTAAAGTCGGTTGACACATTCATATCAATAAGTATGCCTTACACTCTAATATGTGTGGCGCCCCTGAGGGTTCAGTCGCCACAAAGGTACTGCATCTCACCCAGAGGTGTGGTATCTCACTCTCAGGTAAGGAAGGAGTACAGCCCGGGACCCTAACACCTGCATTCAACACATCCACTTCAGTAGGGCAGGGCGAGATTGCTCCTACGGGAGAGCACAGTCCCTGGGCCCTGGCTGGAGTGGAGGGGAACTTAGTGAGGGGGAACCATGTAGTGGGTGTGGGTGGAGAACGTAAATCAGTGGAGCACTGGTGAGGGAGTGATATAAAAGAGGGAACCATCTTAGAAAGACAAGCCAGTCAGAGGAGGAGAGTGTGTGGAGCAGAGGCTCTGCAGGAGCTCTGCTTCGGAGGCGGGCCTAGTGAGAGGCCCAGGACTGAGAGAGGAGAGGGAGCAGGAGAAAGGCCCCAGGAACAGAGGGGATCCCAGGGGTACGGGCAGTGCTAGAGGCCACCCGTACGCCCGAATCTGCCAGGCGGTGGAGGGATCGAGCCGCAGAGGGGACCGGCTCCTAAACTAGTGGAGAACTATAAGGCTCAGCTAGGAACCGGAGGCTGCTGTACTTGCAAGGTGCAGTGGCCACATTCGCAACTATATCGCCGAAAAGGTGGCCACAGAGGGTCCAGGGGACTGCAGGTCGCCCGACAAGACCCGAGGCTACCGGATTGGGACACTGGTTGCGAGGCGCAGGGCAGGAGGGCGAGAGCCAGCGCAGGAAGACGACTGAGGAAGGCACATAGAAAGGGGTCCTGTCAGACACTCTTGAATCACCTGAGGGATTGCTGAACCTCTGCCTGGTGAACGCAGCACGACGTGGGAGGTTGTGGTCCGGACCCTGTAACCTGAGGAACTGATCAACTGTGAGTAAACTCGGAAGACTGCACCCCACTGTCTCTGTGATTATTGCTGCACCATCAACCCCTGCACTACAACGCCCAGCATAACCTATAACATCTACACTGCCCTGGAGCTGAGCTCTACCTGTGGAGAGCCACACCATCCCTGCTGCACTCACATCAGCTCCAGAGGACCTGCTCCGCAGCGGCGGCTCCCTTAGCCGCATACCACAGGTGGCGTCACGAACGTTATACAATCACTATAAATCCCCAATCAATAACCCCTTTTTATTGACCGTCCTGGGTTACGGACCGGGTCACCGCCACTGTGACATCCCCCAGCATCTACCGGCCCGGCACCGGGTACCCCACGGCCAAAAGGGCGCGTCATATGTATGTGTGGCGCCCATGTGGGTTCAGTCGCCACAGAGGTACTGCATCTCACCCAGAGGTGTGGTATCTCACTGTCAGGTAAGGAAGGAGTACAGCCCGGGACCCTAACACCTGCATTCAACACTACACTACTCCAGACCAGCAGGAGGGGCAAAATGCGCTGCTCCTCTGCTGAGCCCTGTCCCTGGCTGGAGCTGGGGGAACCAAAGTAGGGGGAACCATGTAGTGGGTGTGGGTAGAGGAAGCAGTTCAGGGGAGCACAGTATGGAGCAATATGAAAGAGAGGGTGGAACATTCTAGAGTGAGTGAAGTTCTGAGGCGGTTGAGTCAGAGAGAGAGTCAGAGCAGCAGCTCAGCAGGAGCTCTGCTCAGGAGGAGGGCCTAGTGAGGAGGCCCAGGAGTAGAGGAGGAAGGAACGGGAGCAGAGGGAAGGCTCCAGGAGTGAAGAAAGAATCCCAGGGGTATGGGCAGTGCTGGAGGCCACCCGTACACCCAAATCCACCAAATCTAGGCGGTGGAGAGATCGGGTCGCAGAGGGGACTGGCCCCTAACTAGTGAGAATAGCAATATTCAACTAGGTAACCGGAGGGTGCAGCATTTCAAGTGCTGCAGCCAAAAGCCACATCTATTTCACCGAAAAGGTGGCCATAGAAGACCCAGGGGACAGAGAAAAAGTCGCCCGACAAGGTCCACGGTCACTGGATTGGGACACAGGGTGTGAGGTGTAGGAAGACGGCCAGAAGGAACACACAGAAGGGGGTCCCGTTATGTACTCCGGAGGTACCTGAGGGTTTGCTGTACCCCTCCCTGAGTAAGCACAGGACGACGTGGGAAGTTATGAACTGCAGTTGTAACCAGGAGCAAAGTAAGAAATGTGAGTAAATCCGGAAGACTGCACCCCACTGTCTCTGCGACTTATTACTGCGCCATCATCCCCTGCACTACACTTCACAGCAACATCTATAACATCACCATTTCCTGCCCTGGAGCTAAGCTCTGCCTGTGGAGAGCTGAACCAACTCTGCTGCACTAACATCAGCTCCAGAGGACCTGCTCTGCAGCGGCGGCTCCCTTTAGCCACATACCACAGGTGGCGTCACGAACATTATATAAAAACTATAAATCCCCTGTAAATATCCCCTTTTATTGACCACCCTGGGTCACGGACCGGGTCACCGCCACTGTGACATCTCCCCTAGAAACGACCGGCCCGGCACCAAGTACCCCAGGGCCCATGGGGCGCATCATATTGGCGCGCCAATCAACTGGTCAGGGAAGATATTATTTGGGCATATACAATTTTGGACTGCCGATCACTTCATTCTCTCTGAGAATAGCTGCTGACAGAGATGATTGTCAGTTTCTCTCATAGAGAACACAGGAGCACTCGGCCAAGTGAGCGCTTCCGTGTATGGGAGAGACGGCCAAGATGGTTGTTGGCCAAATGATCAACTGAAGCATCATTTGGCCAACAATTTGGTCACAATTATCAGATTCTAAATAATATTATCAGCAGGTCACACCAAAGGCTAAGCCTGTCCTGTTAACCCTTTCATGACATGCGCCGTACATATACGGCGCATGACGTGTCTTCGCCTTAGATGCAGGCTCCGACGATGAGCCCGCAACTTTCCGGGGACTTGACAGCGGATCTGATCAGCTGTCATGTGCTCCTAACAGCCGCGGGTGGAATCGCAATTCTCCCGTGATTATCAACATGTTAAATGCCGCTAATTATGAACCTATCCTAGTGATGTAGTTAGTATTATTTAGACCAGGGTTCCCCAACTCCAGTCCTCAAGGCCCACCAACAGGTCATGTTTTCAGGATTTCCTTAGTATTGCACAGGTGATGGAATTATTGCCTGTGCAGGTGATGGAATTATCACCTGTGTAATACTAAGGAAATCCTGAAAACATGACCTGTTGGTGGGCCTTGAGGACTGGAGTTGGGGAACCCTGATTTAGACGATATGAATCATGATGAGGCTTTATATAAATTGGGCAAAAAATAAACATTTAAGTCTCTTCTACATGTTTGATGCCTACCTGCTATATTTCTTCAGTGTCTGCTGCTTTTGACCTTTGATTTCTTAGGAAAAACTTATGGTCAGTGACCTCCTGTGTAATCAGTGGCTCCGTCCCTCCTTTCAGTACTGCAGCTCTGTAAACTCGGATTGGAAAAGAGCCCTAAAAGATACAGTTACCAGAGTTCATAAATCCATACCCAGACCAGACTCTCTCTTAAAGAAGTTGTCCACTACTTGGACAACTCCTTCACCCCCACGCTTGGCCCCAATAAAATAAAAAAGCTTATACTCACCTATACTCAGGCGTTTTAATTTTATTATGGCCAAACATTTAGATCAAGAAGGGGTTGTCCAAGTAGTGTACAACAACCTCTTTAATGCAGACTCCTGACCACAATCCTCTGTAATACAAACCCCAGACTTCCTTTTGAAATAATGCCTAATCAGACTCATGCTGTGGCACCCTGCTGTGCACAGGTACCACAGGACCCAGGGTGCATGAATGGACTTTTCCACAAGAGGCCCTCATTACATACAAACACCTCCACCCTTCCACCTCACACCACCAGAGGGAGCCTGTTAGGGATATATATATGGAGGGTGGAGCCAGGTAGCTCAGTCAGTGAGAAGTTCAGTCAGAGTCAGAGAGCGTGCTGACGCTGAGAGCAGCGAAGACGCAGCGCGTCTGCTGCTAAGTTCTGAGGGCCCCGAGTGTGGCCGACGGCAGAGAGGAGAAAGGAGAGAGGAGTTGAAGGGGCAGAGGAGCTTCATAGGCTCACCCCGATATACAAACCGGACACCGGGTCCGCGCCTACAGGGTCCCTTTATACCCAGTAGGGTTCACCGGCATTCCAGGACTACAAGTCCCTCGACGACCTGAAGCTAGACCCATTACAGGATCAGGTACCACGAAGGCCCCAGCTTTACCAGGGATAGTGGTTGCCAGCAGAAGGTCCTACTACCGACAGGTGAAGGAACAACACGACACATAAGCTAGGCCCAGTTGCAGGCTGGCCAGGAGCATACAGAGAGGCAGACACGGACCAGGAGGCCTTATACCCGCTCACTGGGGAGAAGTTCTGAAGTGCACCCATCCTACTGAGTACCCTGGACCGTACCTGACATCTGCACCAGTAAAGGTATTGAAGCGAATCCCCTGTCTCTGTCAGTTACTTCTGCTGCGCCATCCGCCTGCACTACAAGTCCCAGCATCACCACCATCAAATTCCACACGGCCCCGGGGGCCGCTCCACCTCAGCTGCCATCCCATCGCCCCCCGGAGGTCTGCAGCAGCGCTGGTAATCCTTACCAGGTACCACAGGTGGCGTCACAAACTATTTATTATATTTTTCCTATCCAAGTTACAAATCCCCCTTTTTGGTTGACCACCCTGGGCCACGGACCGGGCCAGCCACCGTGATATCCCCCACCAGCATCCACAGGCCCGGATGCCGAGTACCCCATTGCCCCGGGGGCGCGTCAATGCCTCATTCACACGACAGTGTTTCACGTACGGGTTATATCCGCGGTGTTCACCCACCCATTATAATCTATGGATCAGATCACATAGCCTTGTTGTTTTCCAGACTGTGTGTGTGTGAGACCCGCAGCAAATTTTAACCATTTTTGAGCCATTAAAGATAAATCTTTTTATTCAAAAACTGTTAAGAAATGTTTCATGATAAATTCCACCAATTCTATTTTTACCACAGACAGGGAACTCCAAGCAATCCAGGCATTAGAAAATCTCTTGCTGGGGCAGGCGAAGTATACAAGGGTAAGTTTCCCTCTACCATTAGTAAGGAAGGCCAGGGAGCCCCATAGGGCGTATAGGCCACATGACAAGATAGGAGGGTGGGAGTGAAGGAGTTAAAATTTTGAATAAGGGATTAGGAGTAGTGTGGGGAGTTTTGATTGGAGGGGAAGAGGTGGGGGGAGGAGCAAGAGATGATATAAGGAAGGGCAGGGGTCAGTTACCTCATCTTGCTTCCTGGATCGCAGCTGAAGCAGACCAGACCCTGCAGTGGAGCCATGGCAGATCTTGTGGCCTTGCTGGACCTAGCGCGGCCTGTCTTAGCGATCCATGGGGCAGACTTGGTGCAGCAGCAGCTGCGGGTGACCTGTGCACAGTCGTCGGCTGCAGAAGAAGCTTCAGGGAGGCCTGCAGCGGTCACGGCCGCCGGAGCGTTACTCACCAGCAGGTGAGGTTCGGAGCAGGAGAAGCTCCAGGAGCCCCCTCGGGGACCTCTGCAGCCAGGGGAGCAGCGCGTGCCTGAGGCTCCTTCTCCGATCCCCAGGAGGAATCCTCGCCGGAGCCGCAGCCTACCAGAAGTGGGCGTGCCTGCGCTGCGGCCTACTTCCGGTTTGCGGCCTAAAAGGCCCCCGAGCAGCGCGGCGGTGACCCCCGGTGACAAGGCAGCCGTGGGTTATACCTGGCAAGATGGCGGGACGAGGAGTCCTCCCACGGTCTGCGGATGAGGGCGGGGCCAGCGTCCAGTGTACGGCGGGGGAGGAGTTGCTGTCTGCAGCGGTGGCCCCGATGTCATGCTGGGGTCGACCCCGGCGGGGGAGGGAGCGTGAAGGGCCTTCCCACAGTCGGCAGGGAGGAGCACGGCTTGCAGGGCGGAGGTGCAGCAGAGCCATGAGGAACACTGGCGCAGCAGCAGGTGGTCAAGAAAGGGGACGGATGAGAGATGAGCGGCCCTCCTGCAGGCGGCAGGGTGGGTCTGTGGATGGGAGGATCTGGGGTCCAGGAGTGCCACGGGAGATTGCGGGGGCAGGCTGTCCTGCGGGGCCCTTTTAAGATCATCGGCCAGGGGCAGGAAGCGGCCGGCAGATGTGCGGGACCTTAGGGAGCTATCTTTGGATCCGGAGCGGCAGCGTCGTCAGGCAGCCCCTTCTGCGCCTTTATCAAGACCTGACAACTTTGAAAACATGGAGAAAAGCTGAGAGGAGGGCGAGATTTCATAGGGACCGTCAGAACATGAGCAAGTTCCGTCAGGAGATGTCGCGGCCGGTCAGAGGATCTCTCTGAGGCAGCCTGATGAGGAGACTACCCTTATTCATAATTTAACTGATGTGGGTGGTGCTCGGGGTGTGTTGGGGGTTAGTAATTCAGAGGGTGTTATAGGGAATATTCAAGGGGCAATTGGTGGGTGCATTATCTATGGGGTCAATTATTAAGTGTATTGCAGGGCTTGGCGTCACAGGGGGCAAGTGATGTGAGGTCGCCGGCAGTGGCGTGAGTGGCTTCCGGAGGTTCAGGAGTAGGATCTGGGCAGGCGGGAGTGCGCCTGCAGGGTGGTGGCTCGGTGTTATCACAGGAAAAGAGTAATACTGAGAAAGAAAAGGAGGATGAGGTGGTTCGGTTGGATAATTGAAGTGTATGTGGCACCCCAGGAGTCCGGGTGCCACAGTGGCATTGCCTCCCTCACAAGGGGTGATGCCATGCCTCGAAGCAAGGAGGGGTCCCCTAATCAGGTTTTGCTAGCATGCAACACTTTCCTGGCTCCAGACCAGCAAGGGGAGCTCCTCCCCTTAGCAGCTGGGATCTGGAGGCGGGGTTAGTTTGAGGAAAGAAGAAAGGAGTTGAAGTCAGGATGTCGATGAGGAAAGACCTAGGGAGTTTAGCTGCATGGCAGTTCACCCCAGAGGAAGCGCAGAAGAACTGGACACCGGAGTCCGAGGTTGTGGGGCACCGAAAGCCCAGCAGCAGAAACCGGAGGGCAGGAGACAGCCAGCGGATCTTCAGTGTCTATAAAGAAAGGTTTTTGTTGGCAGTTCAACTAGGGGCAATGTAAGTTTGGGGGCACATGCAAGTTTAAGCACGAGTGTTTTGGATGTAGGGGAAGTCAGGGGCTCAGTAAGTGCTTTAAACGAGCAAAAGGCAAAACAGGTGAGGGTTCTGGAAAGAGGGAGGACTCCCGTGAAGGTCGAGGCGATGCTTCCATTTTTAAATAGATATCCAGATATGGAGGCGGCTAGGTTAATTGAGCTGGGTTTTTCTGAGGGTTTCAGGATTCCGTTTGGTCCTGGAGCGCCAAAATTTAGGCCGGGAAATTTGAAATCGGCAGGGGAACACCCGGAGGTGGTGATGGAAACGCTGTATAATGAAGTGGCTTTGGGGAGCACGGCGGGACCGTTTCTGGATCCGCCTTGGCCAGAATTGAGAATTTCCCCTTTGAATGTTGTACCCAAGCTGGTACCAAATAAGTTTTGGCTTATTCATCACTTATCTTCTCTAGAAGAAGACTCCGTGAATGGCATCCCGGTAGAGTTATCGTTTGATAAGTCATTAGGGTTGGTAAGGGCAGCAGGGCAAGCTGCGTTGGTGGTGACTCGCCCCCTGGGCCGTGGGGTACTCTGTAGCGGGGCAGGTCGGTGCTGGGGGTGTCACAGTGGCAGTGACCCGGTCCGTGACCCAGGGCGGTTAATAAAAGGGATTAAAGAAAAGGGAATATAGTTTTTATATAATGTTCGTGACGACACCTGTGATATGCTGCTATATGGGGCCGCCGCTGCGGTGCAGATCCTCTGGAACTGATGATGACGCAGCAGAGTTGGTTCAGCTCTCCACAGGGAGAGCTTAGCTCCAGGGCAGTAAGTAGTGATACTATAGGGCGGATGTGGTTGGTGCGGTGTAGTGCAGGTGATGGCGCAGATAATAATTCTAGGACACAGTGGGGTGTAGTCTTCAAGGTTTACTCACAGTTGTTGAACTCCAGGTTACCAGGACCAGGGTAACCTCCCACACCGTCCTGTGTTTACCAAGGCAGGGGTTCAGCAATCTCCCAGGTGCCTCAGGAGTACATAACGGGACCCCAGTCTGTGTGCCTTACTCGGTCGTCTTCCTGCGCTGGCTCTCACCCTCCTGCCCTGCGCCAGTGTCCCAAGCCGGTAACCTCGGATTTTGGCGGGTAACCTGCAGTCCCCTGAATCCTATGTGGCTACCTTTTTAGCGATGTAGTTGTGGTTGTGAGCAGCTGCACCCTGAAAGTACAGAAGCATCCGGTTTCTAGCTGAGCCTTGTAGTTCTCCACTAGTTAGGGGCCGGTCCTCTTTGCGGCCTGATACCTCCACGTTCCTGCAGATTCGGGCGCATTGGTGGCTTCCGCACTTGCCGTGCCCCTGGGATCCCCTCACTCCTGGAGCCTTCCTCTGCTCCCTTCCTCTTCAGCCAGTCCTCCTGGGCCTCTCTGTCTAGGCTCTCTTCTCTGAGCAGAGCTCCTGCTTCCACCACTCTCTCCTCAGACTGAACACTGACTGGACTCTCTCTCTCAAGATGGCTCCCCTTTTTATACACCTACTGAAGTGCTCCCCTAGCTGCTTCCTCCACCCTCACCCAATACTTGGTTCCCCCTCACTCGGTTCCACCGCACTTCCAACAGGGACAGGGCTCAGCATAAGGCAGTGCATCTTGCCCCGCCTGCTGGCCTGGAAGGGTGTAGTGTTGGTTGCAAGTGGGTGGGTCCCGGGCAGTACTCCATCCTTACCTGAGAGTGAGATACCACATCTCTGGGTGAGATGCAGTACCTCTGTGGCGACTGACCCCGCAGGGGCGCCACAATGGCAAAATCGGATATTGAGGCGGCTTTTCGCTTGCTTCCAGTGCATCCGGACACTCTTCATCTGTTAGGCTGCATGTGGGATGAAAACATTTTTGTAGATCGTTGTTTGCCCATGGGCTGCTCTATATCATGCTCATACTTTGAGGCTTTTAGTTTATTTGTTGAATGGGTGGTTCGGGACATGTCCGGGGTCTCTTCAATAATTCACTACCTGAATGATTTCTTTTGTGTTGGGCCTTCTGGCTTGTTAGTGTGTTCAGTTTTGTGGGTAACTTTAAAGAAGGTGACGGTGTTGTTTGGGATCCCATTAGCCGCAGACAAGACGGAGGGCCCTGCTACGGTGATGTGTTTTTTGGGTATAGAAATTGACAGTGTGGCGATGGAGTGTAGGCTTCCTAAAGGAAAGTTGATGGATTTGCGGCTGGCGGAAGCGGCGGTGCGATGCGTCAAGAAAATAAGGTTGAAGGTAGTACGGTCATTGTTGGGCAAGCTTAATTTTGCTTGCAGGATAATGCCGATGGTCAGGGTGTTTTCCAGGTGATTATCGGAGGCGTTGGCAGGAAAATCATCGTCGCATCATTTTTTCGCGTTACTCAGGAGATCAAGGCGGATCTGGAGGTTTGGGACTCTTTTCTGGCGAAATATAATGGTTGCACGCTGTGGATGGACAAAGTGGTGTCCAATGATAGTATATCTTGACTTCAGCAAAGCATTTGACAAAGTATCTCACACCATCCTTATTGAAAAAATGACCAAGTATGCAATGGACCAGGCAACTGTTAGGTGGATTCATAACTGGCTTAGTGATCGGACTCAAAGGGTGGTTGTAAATGGCTTCACATCCAGCTGGATGAATGTCTCAAGTGGGGTACCACAGGGCTCCGTCCTGGGACCTGTATTGTTCAACATCTTTATCAATGATTTAGATGAAGGAATTGAGGGTAAACTGATTAAATTTGCTGATGACACAAAGCTAGGAGGGATAGCTAATACTAGAGAAGAGAGAGAGAGGATTCAAAAAGACCTAAATAAACTGGAGCAGTGGGCAGCAACCAACAGAATGGTTTTTAACCGGGAAAAATGCAAAGTACTACATCTGGGCAATAAAAATGAAAAAAGCATATACAGAATGGGAGGAATAGAGCTAAGCAACAGTACATGTGAAAAAGACTTAGGTATACTAATAGGTCATAGACTGAACATGAGTCAACAGTGTGATGCAGCAGCAAAAAAGGCAAATACAATTCTGGGATGTATTAACAGAAGCATACAGTCTAGATCACGTGAAGTCATTATCAGTCTTTACTCCTCTTTGGTCAGACCTCATCTGGAATACTGTGTACAGTTTTGGGCACCACATTTTAAAAAAGACATAGACAAACTGGAGCAAGTTCAGAGAAGAGCGACCAGAATGGTGACTGGTCTGCAAACCATGTCCTATGAGGAACGGTTGCAGGATTTGGGAATGTTTAGCTTGCAAAAAAGAAGACTGAGAGGAGACTTAATGGCTGTCTACAAATATGTCAAGGGCTGTCACATTGTAGAAGGATCATCTTCTCATTTGCACAAGGAAAGACTAGAAGCAATGGGATGAAACTAAATGGGAGGAGACACAGATTAGATATTAGAAAAAACTTTTTGACAGTTAGGGTGATTAATGAGTGGAACAGGCTGCCACGAGAGGTGGTGAGTTCCCCTTCAATGGACATCTTCAAACAGAGGCTGGACAGACATCTGTCTGAGATGATTTAGTGAATCCTGCTTTGAGCAAGGGGTTGGACCAGATGACCCAGGAGGTCCCTTCCAACTCTACCATTCTATGATTCTATGATAACTTGCAGCTTTACACGGTTGCTGCTAGGTCATTGGGTTTTGGAGCGTTTTTTCTGGGACATTGGTGCGTAGGTCCTTGGCCAGTGACCTGACAGGAAACGGGTTTGGTAAAAAAACTTGTCCTTGTTGGAATTATTCCCAACTGTACTGGCCCTGGAATTGTGGGGGGCCGAGTTTAGCGGAAAGAACGTTTGTTTTTATTGTGATAACCTGTTGGAGGTTCATGCAATAAATTCTTTGTTGGCAAAATCTCCTCCTGTAGTGGTGTACCTACGTCACTTGGTGTTGCGCTGTTTGGAAAGGAATGTGTATAGTGGCGAGGCATGTTCCGGGGGAATTGAATGAAGTGGCTGATGCGCTGTCTCGTTTCAGTTCGACTGGTTTCTCCAGCTGGTGCCATGGGCAGATAAAGTGGGAGCGGAATGTCCCAATGTGCTTTGGAGTCTAGTCAATGTGTAGTTTTCGAGTTAATCAAGAACTCAAGAAGGTATCCAAAATTATTGCTAGAATGGGAAACTTTGAGTGCGTGCATGGAGGTGGATTCTTCTGATAAGGATAGGCTGTGTTTAGTTTTATCCTTTTTAGGAAAAGATTTCATTTCGGGTAGATCGGTGTCCGCAGTGTCGCAGAGATTAGCGACGCTGGCATTTCTGTTTAAGTTACAGGGTGTGAAGGATGTCACAAAGGAATTTTTGGTGAATCAGGCCATGAAGGATTTTCGGAAAGGCGTAGTTAGTCAAGATAAAAGGAGGCCAGTTTCTTTTGCACTGTTGAACAAGTTGTTGGGTTGTGTGCAATCTGTTTGTTATTCCCTTTATGAGATAGCATTGTTTTCGGCGGCTTTTGTGTTAGCCTTCTTTGGTGCATTTCGCATAAGCGAGCTAATCAGTCCTCCACGTATGGTGGAAGGGGGTTTGCTTTTGGGTGACGTTCATGTGTTGGATGATAGGGTGGAATGTGTGTTCAGGCAGTCTAAGACTGATCAATGTGGGAATGTTTATTCTATTCCTGGTTATTTAGCCTGCCCGATTGTCGTAGTAAGGCATTTTATGGCAGTTCATGGTGCAATGCTGGGTGTGTTCTTATGACATGTGGACGAATTTGCACTGTCTCGGTACCAATTTGTTGCAGTTTTTAAACATTGATTAATGTTAATGGGTGAAAAGCCTGAAGAGTATGGGTCTCATTCGTTCCGCATTGGTGCGGCGACGGAGGCTTCTCGTTGGGGCTTGGGTGATGATGTGGTTCGGCGTATAGGTCGTTGTGAATCAGCACTTTTTCGCTCATATGGACGCCCTCACCTTGTGGCTGTATAAGGTTGAGATGGGCTGTAGCTGTTTGTTAGTGTGGTGATATTTATGTTTATTAATGAGGTCATTGTTTTGTTTTATTAAAGTGCATGTTTAATGTGGATCCTCGGTCATTCTTGCGTGTTTTGGGGTGCGTTACTGGCCGATGTTCACACGGATGGTCGGCAGCTCAGGCAGGCTCGGTCCACGGCGCTGATCAAGTGGCTGGGTATCCGCGGTATGACCTGGGGGGAGTGTTTTGCCGGAGGTGGCATACTATTGTAGGGTGAATCAACTGCCGAATGTACTTGTGTTACATGTTGGTGGAAATTACCTTGGGGTTAGATCATCATGGAAACTCATCAGAGATATTAAATTCGACATGTTACGGTTGTGGTCAGCGTATCCAGGAATCGTTATTGTTTGGTCGGACATTGTTGCTCTGCTGAACTGGAGGTACACAAAATCGGTTGAGCGTATTAACAAGACCAGGATTAAGGTTAACAAAACTATGGCTCGTTTCGTAGCAAGGTGTGGTGGTAAGGCGTAAGGATTTGGAGGTGCCTTCTAGGGAGCACTTGAGATCGGACGGTGTGCATCTAAATGATATTGGGATGGATTTATGGTCTTTGGCCTTGAGAGAGGGTATTGAGCAAGCTTTAGGTGTGTGGCAGGCCCAGGCCAAGTAAGGTGTCACGTGTCCGGAGCTGTGGCGGGGGATAGGTCTGGTTCAGAAGCTGATATTAAAAATGTCCGTTTTGGTGGGAAGTCACTATTGGAGTATAGTGCCTTCTGTTTAACCCATGTCGCATGCAGCCATGTGTTTCTTTAAAGGGAGGTTAATATGAAAGGGGGTCGGAAAGATCCTCAATGACCAGAAAACCCTTCTTGAATTGTCAAGAAATCTGCCATATTTCCTCTACTCTCTCTTTGTCCCACTTGAAATTTTCATGAGAACAGTCTGAGTAACTTAAAATATTCACTCATCACTGCGAATCAATGATAATGTTACTAAACAACAGATGACTGCTTTAAATGAAATTAAAAAAAATCATGAAACAGGTGGTAAAAAGGTAAACTGACAAAGGATCGAATGTGGTTATTTGGCATACTGACATGTATGAAAGGGAGGCTTCCTGTCAACTGAATGATGTCAAGTATTTTTTTGCAGATTGCCAATAAGAACATTTCAAAATAATATGTTCCTTATTTTGGATAAGACACTTGAGAGAGGCACTATCCCTAAACCATAATGGGAAGATCTCATGGTTGACGGTCCAGTTATTGCTACATTCTATTACCTAAGGTTCATGAAAATTTACTCAACCCCCCCCCAGGTTGTCCCATTGTATCAGGATGTGGAAGTATGAATGAACAGATCTGTAGATTCCTTGATCATTGTCTTCAACCTTGTATGGTCGATCTTCCGTCCTACTTAAAGGAGTCGAGAGAGGTTTTAAGGCGATTGGATGGTGAAGTATTGGAACCTGACATGTTCCTTGTGACATGTGATATTGAGTCCCTTTATACCTGCATTAGTCATCAACAGGGGATGCCAGCAACCAAATTTCTTCTCAACACGCAGGGTCTATCCAGAGACCTCCTTATCCGTCCAATGGACTCAATTTTGTTTTGGATCACAATTTTTTTTGTATTCAGGAACAGATTTTTCTTGCAGACTATGGGTGTGGCAATGGGCGTAACATTTGCGCTGTCTTATGAAAATCTTTTTTGTAGGGCTATGGGTGAGAGATATGGTTCAGACACAATATTCTCATGAATGGATAAGTAATTTTGTGTGATCAAACATCTGACTTTGAGAGCCATGTTAGAGATCTGAAAGACAGATTTACACAACGCGGATATCGAGTAAAAGATATTGACCGAGGTTACAGATTAGCTAGAGTATGTAACCTTGATGATTTACTGAAAAAGATGAAAAATCAAGATGAACGTGTCCTGCCAATTACCAGTTTCCATAGTCGAAGAGATGAAGTCCATTGGCCTATATTGAAACAGTTTTTTCTGAAACAAGAAAAAGCTGGTACAAATTGAATGTAAGTGGATAACTACTTTATAAACATTGGCACCTCTTGGTTTATAAGAACAGCTCAGTTTTGTTTCCTATCTTTAATTGTTGTATTCTTTCATGACTACAATTTACCATCTTTTTGTTCCCTTATTGTTTCCCAACATTTCATTTTATTTTCCTTATATTTGCGAAGTCGGCTGTGGCTTTTTAGTTTTATTCATTTTTATTTGTTTTCTCACTTCTTCTCTTTCATTCTAGGATGCAGTTTATCTCAGTGGCTAATATGAAAACAAGTCCCACATTTTTTCTTTCTTCCAGTATTTTTTACTTTGTCGTCTCATCTGGATATTGCTGCACATTTTTCCATTTAAATGTGTTTTTATATATTTTTTTCATTGTTCTGTGTGTTTTATACACACTATTTTATTCTACCACTATGCATACCCTTTTTCACATTCATATGTTCTCTTTCTTTGCTTACTCATTACACTATTATTATTTTAATTTTACAATTTTTTATTACTTACTATTTATTTATTATCATTATATATATATTTTTTTCTTAGTTTTTCATTTTGTGATCTTCCCTATTCCCCTATCACTTTATTTAGATTTTTTTTTTTCATCATTCATTTCATTGACATGTCACAACGCATCCAATCATATTTCTTTGTTTATTTTTTAGCACCCTCACTTTTCACTCCATGCTTCCACATTCTGTCATTTTTCATCAGTTATCCACATACATATTTTTTTTCATTTGGCTCTTTTTCCCATCAAGGTCTACTTTCCCCACTGCAATAGGCACGTTTCCCCCATCCAATATAGCCGCCGCCCCACATTTTCCAATCTACAGTTATATGAAAAAGTTTGGGCACCCCTATTAATCTTAAGCTTAATGTTTTATAAAAATTGGTGTTTTTGCAACAGCTATTTCAGTTTGATATATGTAATAACTGTTGGACACAGTAATGTTTCTGCTTTGAAATGAGGTTTATTGTACTAACAGAAAATGTGCAATCTGCATTCAAACAAAATTTGACAGGTGCATAAGTATGGGCACCCTTATCATTTTCTTGTTTTAAATACTCCTACCTACTTTTTACTGACTTACTAAAGCACTTTTTTGGTTTTGTAACCTCATTAAGCTTTGAACTTCATAGCCACTTGCAAGTTGTTCTCCTGTTTGAATCTCCTCTGAAGAGTGGCATCATGGGCTCCTCAAAACAACTGTCAAATGATCTGAAAACAAAGATTATTCAACATAGTTGTTCAGGGGAAGGATACAAAAAGCTGTCTCAGAGATTTAACCTGTCAGTTTCCTCTGTGAGGAACATAGTAAGGAAATGGAAGAACACAGGGACAGTTCTTGTTAAGGCCAGAAGTGGCAGGCCAAGAAAAACATCAGAAAGGCAGAGAAGAAGAATGGTGAGATCAGTCAAGGACAATCCTCAGACCACCTCCAGAGAGCTGCAGCATCAACTTGCTGCAGATGGTGTCACTGTGCATCGGTCAACAACACACTTTGCACAAGGAGAAGCTGTATGGGAGAGTGATGCGAAAGAAGCCGTTTCTGCAAGCACGCCACAAACAGAGTCGGCTGAGGTATGCAAAAGCACATTTGGAGAAGCCAATTTCTTTTTGGAAGAAGGTCCTGTGGACTGATGAAACCATGATTGAGTTGTTTGGTCATACAAAAAGGCGTTATGCATGGCTGCAAAAAAACATAGCATTCCAAGAAAAACACTTGCTACCCACAGTAAAATTGGGTGGAGGTTCCATCATGCTTTGGGGCTGTGTGGCCAATGCCGGCACCGGGAATCTTGTTAAAGTTGAGGGATGCATGAATTCCACTCAGTATCAGCAGATTCTTGACAATAATGTTCAAGAATCAGTGACAAAGTTGAAGTTACGCAGGGGATGGATCTTTCAGCAAGACAATAATCCAAAACACCGCTCCAAATCTACTCAGGCATTCATGCAGAGGAACAATTACAATGTTCTGGAATGGCCATCCCAGTCCCCAGACCTGAATATCATTGAACATCTGTGGGATCATTTGAAGAGGGCTGTCCATGCTCGGCGACCATCAAATTTAACTGAACTGGAACTGTTTTGTAAAGAGGAATGGTCAAAAATACCTTCATCCAGGATCCAGGAAATCATTAAAAGCTACAGGAAGCGACTAGAGGCTGTTATTTTTGCAAAAGGAGGATCTACTAAATATTAATGTCACTTTTCTGGTGAGGTGCCCATACTTATGCACCTGTCAAATTTTGTTTGAATGCAGATTGCACATTTTTTGTTAGTACAATAAACCTCATTTCAAGGCAGAAACATTACGGTGTCCAACAGTTATTACATATATCAAACTGAAATAGCTGTTGCAAAAACACCAATTTTTATAAAACATTAAGCTTAAGATTAATAGGGGTGCCCAAACTTTTTCATATAACTGTATTTCTACTTTCATAGTTGCATTGGGCAAGTTTTCCTCATCCAAGATGGCTGCCACTCCATTTCGCACATACGCACTGGCTGCTCGGCTTGGACCCGGAATTTCAGCTTCAATGACTCCATCAGCGCCCTCCAATGCAGGTATTGATAGTGACCACGCCACATAATCATAGTGGAAGGCGTTGATAGAAATGGCCATCACCTCTACCACCTTTCTCACTCATTAAAAAGTTGGCTTCCATTCTCCACTTCACCACCCCTTCGGAAGCATTAGTGAAACGTGCATTGGAGGGTAAGGTGGAGGCTGCACAGGGAGTATGTGGGCATCGGGACCTATGTTCAGTACTTATTATTGTGCCTGCTGTGTTTTATTGGTTTTTAATTAGTCCTATATCTTGTTTTTTAATATCTCTAGTTGTCCAGCTATATTTATTAATTAATAAAATTATGTTTTGTTACTTGCGACTTTGTAGGTTCTATTTTGTAATTATAGACTGTCTGCTCTCACTGATTTTCCTGCAAATCTGTATGTGATTACATAGTTCTAGGAGAATAGTAGACATATGTGTGATTACTAACACTTCTTCAGCTTTCATCATGTCAGAAAGTGTTGGGGAAGGGGCAGTACAGCAGAGGTTAGCTTTGTCTCATTATACTTTTGTGAGCTCTTTTCTCATAGTGCTGTCAGCTCAGCTGTACTGCCCCATCTCTTAGCTGCTATTAATCTGTGCTGCTGGGTGCCAACTCCGCACATAATCAGTTTTCTTCCCCTTCTGGCAGCAGACAGTATGGTCCATTTTACTTCCTTTGCACATGGACTTTTCATAGGTATATAATGCTACTGCAGGAGAGAGACCAAGCATGCATATCCAGCAGCACTTAGCACATGAGGTGGACATGCACATTGATAAACACTTTGAACATAAAACGGTGTCATACTATATGTTTAGATGTAGTAAATGATTCTTCACTCAATATTGTTTAACAGCATGTAAATGCTATTAACTATTTTTTTAGAACATGAAATACCCACGTAAGAGATATGAACACCTTGACATTCAGGGAAAAATGTAAATTTGCAATAAAATATATATAAAGTTTAAGATTTTCATACATCAAATGTGTTTATCATCTAAATCACTGCACTAAATAGAGTTTAGAACAAAATGGGTAATTTTTAATATTTGCTTAGCTACCGTTGAAGCTCGAGCAGGCATTAAAACATTTGTATCTGATACAATGACAGTAAATGATGGCGGTACATATAATCCTTGGCTTGTCTCATCAATAAACCGAGGTCCAATGAAATATAAAACAGGGCCGAATGGAGTGTGCACTTTCCAGTATGAGTGAAAAGTGTCCCAGAAAACAGAATATTTTTCGTTGTAGGAGCTAAAACCCATATTTGGTATCCATAGCCTCCTTTTCGGAACCCCAATGACTTTGGGGGAGAATCTGATGTATATCCATGGTTAGTCCTCTCCCATATCAACATTATCGGCCAACATGCCTCATCAAATGATGCCGTCAGTGTGAAATCCATCTCTGTATTGATTACTGATGTCTTCACTCTAGAATGTTTTCAGAAGTACAAAATCAAAATATTAAAATGGTATAGAATAGGGGTCTCAAACTCAGCTGGGTATATGGGCCGCACACGGAAAAAAATTGAATTTGGGGGGCCGCATTCTTTGCATGACAAAGTGACATTTTTAGTGATACCATTTTTTTTCTATACACTTTTTGAACTGGTCCTCGTCTTGTAGTAATGCCCCATCCTGATCCTCATCTTGTAGTAATGTGCCCATCCTGATCCTCATCTTGTAGTAATGCCCCATCCTGGTCCTCATCTTGTAGTAATGTGCCCATCCTGATCCTCATCTTGAAGTATTGCCCCATCCTGGTCCTCATCTTGTAGTAATGCACCATCCTGGTCCCCATCTTGTAGTAATGCCCCATCGTGGTCCCCATCTTGTAGTGATGTGCCCATCCTGGTCCTCATATTGTAGTGATGTGCCCATCCTGGTCCTCATATTGTAGCAATGTGCCCATCCTGGTCCTCATATTGTAGCAATGTGCCCATCCTGGTCCTCATCTTGTAGTAATGCCCCATCCTGGTCCTCATCTTGTAGTAATGCCCCCCATCCAGGTCCAAATATTGTAGGAATGTCCCCCTCCAGGTCCCCATATTGTAGGAATGTCCCCATCCAGGTGGCCATACGTCCTCATCCAGGTGGCCATATGTGCTCACCCACGTGCCCATATGTCCCTATCCAGATGCCCATAGTGCACATAACAGAGAAAAAAAAATTCTTCTCACCTGTCTTCCGTTCCCTCGGCGTCCTTCTGCATATGCAGCATGCAGGCACCATAGACCCCTTGACAATTCCGGCCCGGACCAGTAGCCGCCGACATAAGCACTGTAGTGCAGTGTATTGCCGAGCAGAGACAGGCTCTCTGCACAGCAATACCAATGCCAGCTGCCGACCTATCAGAGGCCTGCAGCTGACATCTGCGTCAGTGATGTCATACGCCGCTGCGCTGGGACGCAGATGTCAGCTGCTGGCCTCTGATAGGTCGGCCGCTGGCATTGGTATTGCTGTGCAGAGAGCCGGTCTCTGCTCGGCAATACACTACACTACAGCGCTGATGTCGGCGGCTCCTGGACCGGGCCACGATCGGGGTCTATGGTGTCTGCGGGCTGCATGAAGCAGCCGGAGGGGCCGCGTGTTTGAGACCCCTGTTATAAATAGTGAAACAATATCTGGAATAAAAAACTAACTCATAATAAAAGAAGTAGTCCAGTTATTTTTCCCATCTCTACACCACCCTTGCATATCAAATTCAGAAGTTGCTTTATATAAAGTGTGCTCAGTTCCCTACAATTCAGCCCCATCTTTGCTTCTCTTTAGCCTCAGTATTGATCCTCAGATTTCATAAAGTTATTTTTCTTGTATACTTTTCTATCAAACCCGTTATACTTCAACACAGCATCACACAGGCATCTACATCCAGTACCATCTTAACCTGCAGGAATGACATGGTAAATTTTCTCAACTCTGTATTCCCTATACTTAATATAAGTATACTCTCAGAGCTGTCTAGTCAACATTAGTAGCCGTCATATGAACCTCTTCCCCATCCCTAAATCCCTATGGAAAAAGTATGTGGCACAATCCATGCAATAACATCAAACAGGAAAGTCCCCTGAATGGGTAAAAAACAGGGGCATAATGATCGTGGTCACAGAGGTCGCGACCCAGGCCCATGCAGATGAGGGGCCCGCTGACGCCAGCACAAACTTCAACTGGATGTGCATCCTCGGGTACACATTATGCTGATGTGTATTGAGGTGCAGCTCTGCAATACACGCTGCCGACCAATCACAGGCCAGCAGCTGACACCGGAGTGTACTTGACTTGGGGCGTATGGCAGGGATGTCATGCGCTCCAGTCACTTGCACACTGAAGTCAGCTGATGGTCTCAAAAATATATGCCACTGCGGTGGGGGAGCGGAGGGAAGGTGAGTAGAATATTTATTTTCTATACTTTAATTAACCCCCTTTACCCCCGAGGGTGGTTTGCACGTTAATGACCAGGCCAATTTTTACAATTCTGACCACTGTCACTTTATGAGGTAATTACTCTGGAACGCTTCAACGGATCCCCCTGATTCTGAGATTGTTTTTTTCGTGACATATTGTACTTCATGATTGTGGTAAAACTTCTTCGATATCACTTGCGTTTATTTGTGAAAAAAAACGGAAATTTGGCGAAAATTTAGCAATTTTCAAAATTTGAATTTTTATGCCCTTAAATCAGAGAGATATGTCACACAAAAGAGTTAATAAATAACATTTCCCACATGTCTACTTTACATCAGCACAATTTTGGAACCCAAATTTTTTTTGTTAGGGAGCTATAAGGGTTAAAAGTTGACCAGTGATTTCTCATTTTTCCAACAAAATTTACAAAACCATTTTTTAGGGACCACATCACATTTGAAGTCACTTTGAGAGGTCTTTATGACAGAAAATACCCAAAAGTGACACCATTCTAAAAACTGCACCCCTCAAGGTGCTCAAAACCACATTCAAGAACTTTATTAACCCTTCAGGTGCTTCACAGGAATTTTTGGAATGTGGAAGAAAAGAATGAACATTTAACTTTTTTCACAAAAATGTTACTTTAGACCCAATTTTTTTTATTTTCGCAGGGGTAACAGGAAAAAATGGACCCCAATATTTGTTGTGCAATTTCCCCTGGGCACGCAGATACCCCATATGTGGGGAAAAACCACTGTTTGGGCGCACGGCAGGGCTCGGAAGGGAAAGAGCGCCATTTGACTTTTTGATTGTAAAATTTGCTTGAATAATTAGCGGACGCCATGTTGCGCTTGGAGAGCCCCTGATGTGCCTAATCAGTGGAAACCCCCCAAAAGTGACCCCATTTTGGAAACTAGACCCCCCCCCCCAAGGCACCTATCTAGATGCATAGTGAGAACTTGGATCCCCCAGGTGCTTCACAAATTGATTCGTAAAAGTGGAAAAAAAAAACACTTTCATTTTTACGAATCAATTTGTGAAGCACTTGGGGGTTCCAAGTGCTCACTATGCATCTAGATAGGTGCCTTGGGTGGTCTAGTTTCCAAAATGGGGTCACTTGTGGGGGAGCTCCAATGTTTAGGCACACAGGGGCTCTCCAAACGCAACATGGTGTCCGCTAACAATTTGAGCCGATTTTCCATTCAATTTGTTAGCGGACACCATGTCGCGTTTGGAGAGCCCCTGATGTGCCTAAACAGTGGAGCTCCCCCACAAGTGACCCCATTTTGGAAGCTATACCCCTCAAGGATTTTATTAAGGGGTATAGTGAACATTTTGAACCCAGAGGTACGACACAGAATTTGATAACATTAGGTCATCATATTGAATAAGTTGTCATTAGTCTTGCTCGCTACTTGAGTTTGCATCGGGTACTCAGGTATGCACCATGTATCACGGTTGCTCAAGTGAAATGCTCAAGTCCCCGCCCGCATGTTTCACGGTTATTAGACACCCCCAAAAAAACATCGGGGATCGCATGGCAGGCAATCCCCGCGAGTTTTTTTTTTTGGCCGCGAAGAATATGGGGCGGAGACTCGAGCACCCACGATACTCAGTGCATACCCGAGCACCCGATGCAAACTCAAGTAGCGAGCACTTGCGCTCAACACTAGTCGCCATATCGTCATCATATTTTTTTTTTTTTTTTTTTTTTACTTTTGAAAAAAAACAAAACCCCAACCCTAACATTAGCACAACCCCAGCCCTAGCGTTTATTTTTTACACCGTTCCTCGTGCGGTATAAGTGATGAGATTAATTTTTATTCTTCGGGTCGGTGCGATTACAGCGATACCAGAATCATATCGGGTTTTTATGATTGACAGCTGTCACACACTAAAAGACACATATTTTGTAAAATCTAGTTTTTGCATCGCCATATTTTAGCCGACAGAGACATGTGACGGCTTGTTTTTTGCGGGATGAGTTGACGTTGTTATTGGTGCCATTTTCAGGCAAGTGACATTTTTTGATCGCTTTCTATTCCTATTTTTGGGAGGCAGAATAAACAAAAACCAACAATTCAGGAAATGTGTTTTTTTACATTTTTTTATTCTGCTCCGGGTGTGGTAAAATTGATAAGGTAGCTTTATTCTTCGGGTCAGTATGTTTACAGCGGTACCACATTTACATCGTTTTTTATGTTTTGGCGCTTTTACACAATAAAAGCTATTTTATAGAAAAAATTATTCTTTTGCATCGCTTTATTCTGAGAGCTGTAACTTTTTGATTTTTCGGATGATGGAGCTGTATGGCGGCTTGTTTTTTGCGGGACGAGATGACGCTTTCAGCGGTACCATTTTTATTTACATTCGTCTTTTTGATCGCGTGTTATTCCATTTTTTGTTTGGCGGTATGATGATAAATCATTGTTTTTTGCTTTGTTTTTTATTTTATTTTTTTACCGTATTTACTGAAGGGGTTAACTAGTGGAACAGTTTTATAGGCCAGGTCGTTACGGACGCGGCGATACCCAATATGTGTACTTTTATTGTTTGTTTGGTTTTTTTCATAATATTTATTGATGGGTACGTTATATTTTTATTTTTAGTGGATTATTTTTTTATTTTTTTAAAAATATTTTTACAATTTTTTATTTTTATTTTTTTCACTTTTTGGGAGTTTTTTTACTTTTTTACTTTGTCCCACTATGGGACTTTCACTTTTTTTATTCTGATCGCCTGCACAGCATAGGGATGGAGCACCATCCCTGTGTCATGCAGGCAGTCAGCGCTGGACAGGGAGAAGATAGTTTGGAGATGCACTGCGCATGTCCAAACAATCTTCCTGCTGTCTGGTGACCCGGATGTTGTCATGACGACATCGGGTCGTCATGGCAACACCCAGGAAGCCAGCGGCACACAGCGCTGGAGGCCGGAAGAGGAGGTGAGTATCTGCGATCACCTCCCGTTGCCTCCGCAATGCTGTGATCGACTTCGATCACAGCATTGCGGGGGTTAATGTGCTGGGAGCGGTGAGGGACCGCTCCCTGCACATAGTACCGGGTGTCAGCTGTGACAATCAGCTGACACCTGGCGGCGATCGCGCCCAGACAGCCTGTGTGCGGGCGCGATCACGATGACGTACTAATACGGGTCAGGCTCTTAAAGCCCAGGGCACTGACGCGTATTAGTATGTCATAGGCTTTAAAGGGGTTAAAGAACAGTGGCAGAATGTGGACATGTATACCTCGTTGGAGAATATATATACCAGAATGGAGAACATCCATACTAGGATGGGGGATATGTATACCAGAATGGGGCACAGTATGGGAGATATATATATGCCAGGATGGGGCCCAGGATAAGGGACACATAAACTAGGATGGAGCCCAGGCAGTAGCGTAGCAGGCAGGTAGTCCCTGGCCCCACACTCTGAGGGGCCCACCCGGAGCTACGCTACTTTTAACTGTTAAACTCTGCGGTAGAGCAGAGAAATACGATCTCCCTGTACTGCCACCATCGAGCCGCAATGACACCTGTGAGTCGGGGGGGGGGGTGATCCAGTGCTAGCACCAGCACCAGTCCCCCCTGCCTGTCATCGCATGTTCAACTATATTGGTATTCTGGAGGCCGATACAGTTGAAAATAATGATGAGAGGGAGCGTCAGCTGATTCTTCCTCCCCCATCATTCCTTCTCGGTATCTGACGTCACTACATAGTGCCCACTGCACTGGGCTGTGTGGGCGCTCAAAACGCTCGCTGCAGAGACCGGAGCAGCGGGGGAATGAGGAGGAAAGGTGAGTATTGTATTTTTTTTTTAAATCAGTGAGAACATTGTGGTGGCCATATAACTGTATGGAGGACTATGGGGTACATTTTATTCTGTATGGAGGACTATGGGGGGTGCATTATACTATATGGAGGACTATGGAAGTGCATTATTCTATATGGAGAATTATGAGGTGCATTATATTGTATGGAGGACTATATTATACTATATGGAGGAATATGGGGAGTACATTATCCTCTATGGAGGACTATAGGGAGTGTGCTATACAATATGAATGACTATGGGGAGTGCTTTCTACTATATGGAGGACTATGGGGAGTGCTTTCTAGTATATGGAGGACTATGGGGAGTGCAGTATACTATATGGAGGACTATGTGGAGCGCTTTATACTATATGGAGGACTATGGAGAGTGCAGTATACTATATGGAGGGCTATGGTAGTACATTACACTATATGAAGGATTATGTGGTGCATTATACTATATGGAAGGCAATGTGGGGGCTATTATAATAGTTGGAGGTCTATGTGGGAGCCTTTATACTGTATGCAAGCAATTATACAGTGTGAATGTTTGTGTGGGGTCCATCATACTGTGTAAAGGGCTGTGTGGGGACCATTATATTGTGTGGGGCCATTATACTGTAGGTAGGCCCATTACACTGCATGGAAGTCTGTGGGGGGTCACAGTTGGGGGATCATACTGTGTTGTCGTCACCATACTTTTCCGGGGGGAGTTGAGGGGTGGGGTGCTATAGGGTCATCATACTGTGCGTGTGGAGGATACAGTAGAGGAATTCTACATCTACTACTAGGGTGTTCCACCATAGTTGTAATCAGGGTTACCTTGTTAGTAGCCCACTCAGAAGTTCCATCCCCCTAAACTAAGCTATACCTCTGGGCCCAAGATGAGGAACATATATACCAGGATGGGGGATATATACACCAGGATGTGGCTCAGGATAAGGTATATTAACCAGGATGGGGCCTAGGATAAGGGACATATATACCAGGATGGAGGGCATATACAGGTGCATCTCACTAAATTAGAATATCATCAAAAAGTTAATTTATTTCAGTTAAGATAATGACTTTTGTGTTTTCATTGGCTGTAAGCCATAATCATCAACATTAACAGAAATAAACACTTGAAATAGATCACTCTGTTTGTAATGACTCTATATAATATGAGTTTCACTTTTTGTGTTGAAGAACTGAAATAAATTAACTTTTTGAGGATATTCTAATTTAGTGAGATGCACCTGTATACAGTGTGTATGTATGTATGTGTGTGTATATATATATATGTGAAAAAGTCTTTGCCCAGAGGCGTTGCTAGGGGTTCAGCTCAGAGGGGGTGAAACATCTGAGTGGGCCCCTAACCAATTAACTTTGTACACAACTACGGTGGTGAACCCTGATCATGTGTATAGAGGAACCTCAGCAGATGACTGCGCTGTTACTGAAAATAAATCTCTACACAGAGACCAACACTGATATAACCGCCATATTGTGACCATATAGTGGTAGTTACCAGTCCTGCAGAACATGTAAGAGATTACTGTACAGTTTATATATAGTAACTTACAGCTGACGCTCTTTCTGGTGGAGTAGTCTATTTTACCGTCTTTTCCATCTGGCCCAGACCAACATGACAACTTATCTAGCCAGGACTCATCTGCAACGAAAACACATTTGACTTCTCACATTTCTTGCACTGTCTCTGTCATCTATTCCCAACCTGCACCAACTCATCATTCTGCTGATACCCCAATACCGATCTACAGCTGTCGAATGTGACCCTATTACTGCACCTACTGTGTGGTACAGAAACAGCGCTCCTCTTAATGCCCCACATAATAAATCCATCACTGTGTCACTTACATAGTAATAACGCCTCCTTTGTGCCCTCTAGATAACAAAATTGCTCCCTTGAAAAGATTAATGCACTGTGCAAATGCCCTAGAAAAGTGTCCACATTTTGCCCTTTGATTACAATATTCTTAGTGCCCCTATAACAATAATGCTTCTTATAACGGGTCTGGGAGGTGGAACCTCTGAGCTATTATACAAAGGGGCAG
The DNA here is from genome assembly GCF_046119375.1 of Phyllobates terribilis. NCBI lineage: Eukaryota > Metazoa > Chordata > Amphibia > Anura > Dendrobatidae > Phyllobates > Phyllobates terribilis. Next base: position 151,155 of record NW_027364293.1, read on the forward strand.
TCTTTGTAAGGAGGCAGGTGGCTCCCAGGGAAGGCGGGAAGGTAGACACGGCAGGTGACAAGAACAGTCTCAGGGTAGAAGGACAGAACGGACACGGCAAGTGACGGGAACAGTCTCTTGACAGGCAGGTGGTCACAGCAAGTGACAGCAGAGCCTCCAGGTAGGCTAGCAGGCAGGTAACAGGTGAGCGGGCAAGAGTCTCTGGACAGGCAGGTGGTCACAGCAAGTGACGGCAGAGCCTCCTGGTAGGCTAGCAGGCAGGTAGCAGGTGGGCGCTCCAGGTGAGCGGGCAAGAGTCTCTGGACAGGCAGGTGGTCACAGCAAGTGACGGCTAAGCCTCCAGGTAGGCTAGCAGGCGGGTAGCAGGTGAGCGGGCAAGAGTCTCTGGACAGGCAGGTGGTCACAGCAAGTGACTGCTAAGCCTCCAGGTAGGCTAGCAGGCAGGTAGCAGGTGGGCGCTCCCAGGTGAGCATGCAGACTGATCCGTAGACAGACTGGCAGGTGCTGGTAGGCAGACTGTCGGACCGCAGGCATGCAAGCAGATAGACAGGTATCAAGCAGGTATCTGGTAACGGGACCTGAGGGCTGAAGCAGAGTTGATAGGCTTTGCAACAACATTGCTCGGGCACCTCCATTTTGGAGGAGGTGCCTTATATATGGTGAGATCCTCCGGCCATTGGCCGGGGACTCCTTAGGACGGCGCGCGGCCCCTTTAAGAGAGGGGGAGCGCGCGCCCTAAGCACAGTGGCCGGGAAGCAGCGTGCGCTGCCAGCAGGAGGCAGGGACGCAGACGCTACAGTACCCCCCCCCCTTTAGGCCCCCCCTTTTTAGGCCAGAGAGAAATTTATCAAGGATGAGCGGGGCATGGATGTTCTCCCGGGGCTCCCACGTTCTCTCCTCAGGACCAAACCCCTTCCAATCCACTAAAAAAAGGACTTTCCTCTTACCCTTTTGGTGGCCAGAATGTTCTCTACCTCAAACTCGTTTTCAGCGGAAACCGGAGCAGGAGGCGTACCTGTAGACTTGGAAAAAGAGTTAAGTACCACGGGTTTGAGTAGAGATACATGGAAGGAGTTAGGAATCCGCAAGTTGGCCGGGAGTTTCAATTTATAGGCCACCGGGTTGATTTGTTTGATAACTTCCAGTGGGCCGATGAACCGAGGCCCTAACTTGTAGGAAGGAATCTTGAGCCGGACATATTTGGACGAGAGCCAGACTTTATCTCCAGGACGGAATTGTGGTGGATCCAGATGTCTTTTGTCAGCCTGTTTTTTCATCCGCTCGGATGACCGAAGAAGTGCGGATCGGGTACTCTCCCAAATGGAGGAAAATTCGCTAACGAGAGATTCCGCAGCCGGATTGTCCACAGAGGTGGAGACGGGAAACGGGATCCGAGGATGCTGACCGAAGACTACAAAAAACGGGGATTTGGTGGAAGATTCGCTCTCGTGATTATTGTAGGAAAATTCGGCCCACGGTAAAAGATCCACCCAATCGGAATGGTGAGCATTAACAAAGTGCCGGAGGAAACTGGTTAAAATTTGGTTGATCCTCTCTACTTGGCCATTGGACTGTGGGTGATAAGCAGAAGAAAAGTCCAAGTTGACCCCCAGCAATTTACACATGGCTCGCCAAAAGCGAGAGGTGAACTGAACCCCTCGGTCGGATACAATGTGGAGAGGAAGACCATGAAGACGGAAAACATGATGGATAAAGTCTTTAGCTAACTCAGATGCAGACGGGACACCCGGCAGGGGAATGAAGTGAGCCATCTTGGAAAAGCGGTCAGCGACCACCCAAATGACCGTACAACCGGCAGAGACAGGGAGGTCCGTTATAAAGTCCATAGCTATATGCTGCCACGGGGCAGCAGGTTCAGGAAGAGGAAGGAGGCGGCCGGCTGGCAGGTGTCTCAGAACCTTGTTGCGGGCGCAGGACACACAGGCTGAAACAAAATCTATTACGTCCTTGTGCAGGGTAGGCCACCAGTAATGCCGGGTAATAAGCTGGAGGGTCTTCTTCTGACCAGCGTGGCCAGCTAGCTTAGACGAGTGTCCCCAGTGTAGGACCTTCTCACGATCAGGTACTGTTACGAACGTCTTTCCGGGTGGAAGACTATTTAGATTCACAGGGGCCACCTGCATTACTCTGGCGGGGTCGATGATGTGCTTAGGCTCCTCCTCAAGATCAGAGACCAAAAAGGATCGGGACAAGGCATTAGCTTTGATGGTTTTGTCTGCCGGGCGAAAATGAATGAAATCAAAGCGGGCGAAGAACAAGGACCACCGGGCTTGGTGCGGGTTAAGTCTCTGGGCGCTCTGGAGGTAAGCCAAGTTCTTGTGGTCCGTGTAAATTATTACCGGGTGAAGAGCCCCCTCGAGCAGGTAACGCCACTCCTCCAGTGCCAGCTTAATGGCCAATAATTCTTGATCTCCTATAGAATAATTGCGCTCAGAAGAGGAGAAGAGTTTGGAGAAGAAGCCGCAGGTTACCATTCTTCCGGAAGACGACTTTTGGGTAAGTACCGTTCCGGCTCCGGAGGAGGAAGCGTCAACCTCTAGGAAGAATTGTTTGTTGCCGTCCGGACGATGCAGCACAGGAGCGGAGGAGAAAGCTTGTTTTAAGGAAAGGAAGGCCTCCTCTGCTTCGGGCGGCCATTCTCTGGGATTAGCGTCCTTACGGGTGAGCGCAGAGATAGGGGCAGTCCGGGAAGAGAAGTGCGGAATGAAGAGGCGATAGTAGTTGGCGAAGCCCAGGAACCGCTGAATAACCTTCAACCCCTCTGGTCGGGGCCACTTCTGGATGGCAGACAGTTTCTCAGGATCCATTCGTAGGCCGGTCTGAGAGATTATGTAGCCCAGAAACGGAAGCGAGGTCTGCTCAAAGAGGCACTTCTCATATTTAGCGTAGAGGTGGTTCTGCCTGAGCCTGAGCAGGACCTGACTAACGTCCCTCCGGTGAGTGAGAAGATCCGGAGAGAAGACCAAGATGTCGTCCAGGTACACCACCATGCAGGAGTAGAGAAGGTCACGGAAGATGTCATTGACCAACTCTTGGAAGACGGCGGGAGCGTTACAGAGACCGAAGGGCATTACAAGGTATTCATAGTGGCCGTCGATGGTGTTGAATGCCGTCTTCCATTCATCCCCCTGACGGATACAGACCAGGTTATACGCCCCACGGAGGTCCAGCTTGGTGAAGATTCTAGCCCCCCTCAGACGGTCAAATAATTCAGGAATGAGCGGAAGGGGGTATTTATTTTTCACTGTGATCTGGTTAAGGCCTCTATAGTCTATACAGGGACGGAGTGAGCCGTCCTTCTTTTTGACGAAGAAGAAGCCTGCTCCCGCCGGGGAGGTAGATTTCCGGATAAATCCCCAGGCCAGATTCTCCTCAATATATTCAGACATGGACCGGGTCTCAGCAGCGGACAAAGGGTAAATACGCCCACGGGGAGGAGTAGCGCCGGGCATCAGGTCGATTGGGCAGTCGTATGGTCTATGAGGGTGTAATGTCTCTGCTTCTCTTTTATTAAAGATGTCCGCATAAGACCAATAGGGAACCGGTAGGCCGGGTAGATTGGCTGGAGTAGGAGAAGGACGAGCAGGATGAACGGGAACTAAACAAGTCTTATGGCAGTCCTGTCCCCAGCGAAGGACTTCTCCGGTCTGCCAATCAAGCACGGGTGCATGTCTCTGGAGCCAAGGTAGGCCTAGCAAGAAGGCGTGAGAGAGTCCAGGCAGAACATGGAAGAAGATGCTCTGAGTGCAGCATTCCCACCTGCAGAGTTATGGATTCGGTGATGAGTTGGATGGGATGTGGTAAGAGGCCCCCATCCACGGCGGCGACAGATAAGGGTACAGCCAGAGGTTTGGTGGGAATGCGGTATTTCTCTACCAGGAACTGAGAAATGAGATTTCCAGCAGCTCCAGAGTCAAGTTGAGCCAGTTCAAAATAACGGTTCTCCCCGCAGATGATAGAGACCGACAGCATCAGAGATGGAGAGGGTTTACTTTTGTCTAGGGCGACCTCTCTGAGCGATCCTAGACACAGGCGTTTCCCGACCTCTCCGGGCAGGAACGGATCCGGTGCTCCTTACTGCCACAGTAGACGCAGCTCCCTTCGGCATGGTGTAATTCTTGACGGGTTTTGACCATCTTGGTCTGGTCGACCTGCATAGGCTCGGGTGAGTGCGCCTGGGGAGTAACGGAGGAAGTGACGGGTCTCTGGAAGGTACGGGCAAGGCGTGGAAACCTCCTCTCACGGGTGACCTCTTTGGTGCGCTCCTGGAACCGGATGTCAATCTGGGTGGCAAGTGTTATTAAGTCGTCGAGAGTGGTAGGAATGTCTCGACCGGCGAGTTCCTCTTTAATACGGCCGGACAGACCCTCCCAGAACACGGACACCAGGGCGTCGTTATCCCAGGCAAGCTCTGAAGCAAGGGTACGGAACCGTATGGCATATTGGCCCACGGTGAGACTTCCTTGGCGGAAGCGTAGCAGAGATGAGGCGGATGAGGTCTTCCGTCCTGGTTCGTCAAAAACTTTCCGGAAAGCCGTGAGAAAGGCTGGCAGGTTGGACACCAGGGGGTCTCCTCTCTCCCATAGAGGATTTAGCCAAGCCAGCGCCTCCCCTGTGAGATGGGACATGATGAAGGCTACTTTGGCTCGGTCGGTGGAAAACTGGTGTGCCAACAGTTCGAAGTGCAGAGTGCACTTGTTAATGAAGCCCCGTGCCTGGCCGGGATCTCCGCCAAAACGGGGCGGAGAGGCGGGGACCGGGAAGAGATGCCATGGTATTGATGGGCAGCGACGCTGCCGGGGTAGGAGTCGTGCGACTGGAAGCAAGTCCCGAAGGGGTAGTCAGTGTGTCCAGGCGGGAGTTAACACTACGCAGGTGGCTCAGGATGGACTCCTGTTGGGACCTCTGACGGGGACAGTTCATGGCATAGGTCCGAGAGCGAGGGAGTTTGGGTGCCACCGGGTTCCATGGCCCGAGCAAACTGTAACGGGTCTGGGAGGTGGAACCTCTGAGCTATTATACAAAGGGGCAGTCTTTGTAAGGAGGCAGGTGGCTCCCAGGGAAGGCGGAAAGGTAGACACGGCAGGTGACAAGAACAGTCTCAGGGTAGAAGGACAGAACGGACACGGCAAGTGACGGGAACAGTCTCTTGACAGGCAGCTGGTCACAGCAAGTGACGGCAGAGCCTCCTGGTAGGCTAGCAGGCAGGTAGCAGGTGGGCGCTCCAGGTGAGCGGGCAAGAGTCTCTGGACAGGCAGGTGGTCACAGCAAGTGACGGCTAAGCCTCCAGGTAGGCTAGCAGGCGGGTAGCAGGTGAGCACTCCCAGGTGAGCGGGCAAGAGTCTCTGGACAGGCAGGTGGTCACAGCAAGTGACGGCTAAGCCTACAGGTAGGCTAGCAGGCGGGTAGTAGGTGAGCGCTCCCAGGTGAGCGGGTAAGAGTCACGGCTGGCTGGCAGGTGGTCACGGCAAGTGACGGCAGAGCCTCCAGGTAGGCTAGCAGGCAGGTAGCAGGTGGGCGCTCCCAGGTGAGCAGGCAGACTGATCCGTAGACAGACTGGCAGGTGCTGGTAGGCAGACTGTCGGACCGCAGGCATGCAAGCAGATACACGGGTATCGAGCAGGAATCTGGCAGGTATCTGGTAACGGGACCTGAGGGCTGAAGCAGAGTTGATAGGCTTTGCAACAACATTGCTCGGGCACCTCCATTTTGGAGGAGGTGCCTTATATATGGTGAGATCCTCCGGCCATTGGCCGGGGACTCCTTAGGACAGCGCGCGCGGCCCCTTTAAGAGAGGGGGAGCGCGCGCCCCCTAAGCACAGTGGCCGGGAAGCAGCGCGCGCTGCCAGCAGAGCGGGAGGAAGACGCCGGGCACGGAGCGGAGAGGTGAGGGGAACGGCGTCCCTGCTTAGCAGGAGGCAGGGACGCCGACGCTACACTTCTTAATTGCCCACTTTACATTTAATAATGTCCACTGGGTCTCCAAACAAACAGCTCCTCTATATACAGTATAATGGACCCATAGCTCGCTAATACAGAGTATGATATCACCACAGCTCCACTATATACAGTATGATGGGGCCATAGCTCTCCTATACACAATATAATGCCCCACAGCTTCCATATACACAGTATGGTGTGCCCACAGCTCCCATATACACAGAACCCCCATTAGTACATGAATGCAGCACCAGAACCACTATTGGTAAATGAATGCAGTACCAGAACCACTGTCAGTAGATGAATACAAAACTAGAACCACACTTTTCTGCCTCTACATGCTGCCCACAAGATATGTAGCCTTCAGATTAACTACCCTTATATACAATAAAAGTACCTATAACCTTCGGCTCTATAAAGCACTTACCTTTCCCACTTCAGCAGCTGGGTGGCGGTGGCAGCAGGGTGACAGTCACAGTAGGAAACCAGTGGCAGAAAGGTGACCGCCTTGGCTGGGTAACAACCTCTGATCAGTTATAGATTGGTACATTTGTACTTGATCAGGACCATGGTCAGTACATGAATCCATTACCAGATCCACTCTCAGTACATGAATTTAACCTTTCCATACTGTGCCTGCATTTCTCTATATTGCCCCCAAAGCTCTCACCTCTCCACACTGTCCCCCATGCTTTTATCTACACATACTGTGCCTGCACTTCTTCATATAGTCCCTCACGCTCTCACCTGTTCATACTGTGCCCCCACTTCTCTATATTTTCCCCCATGCTCTCACCTCTCCATACTGTTCCCCCATTCTACCATCTCTACATACTGTTCCCCTTTTCTCTATACAATCCCCTCACACTCCCACTTCTCTATGTGGCCCTTACTCGCTCCAAATTCTCCATTATTTTCCCCTATTTCTCAAAATTGTCCCCTACGCTCCTACCTTTACATAATGTTCCCCACTTCTCTATATGGTCCCCGCACTCCTCCATATTGTCCCCCACTTCTCCATATAATCCCCTCACAGTCCCATTTCTCCATATGGTCTTGAGATGCTCCCAATTCTCCATCCTGTTCCCCCATCTTGTCCCCTACGCTCCCACCTCTCCATACTGTCCCCCCACTTCATACTGAACACCCATTTCTCAATAAAGACGCCCACTTCTGTAAATGGTCCCCCCACTCCTCCATATTACTCCCCATACTCCCTTATCTCCATGCTGTCCCAACGCTTCTCCATCTAGTCCTCCCACCCCCATGCTGCTCCTTCTCACAATTTTCCACACTGCCCAATATGCAGGCAAGATGCGTCCTTTGCCGCTCTGCGGCTCAGGGATTACAGCAGCAGAGTGATGAGGTCAGCAGTGTGCGACCTCATCACTCCGCTGTATGTCAGGGAGGGGAGATGCTGAGCGCTCCCCTGCCTCCCAGTGCTGCAGTGTTGCTCAGATGTATTCACGTCTAAGAGATGTGAATACATCTGAGCAGTGAGCACAGGAAAGCCATGCAGCCATGGCTTTGCTTCATTATATCGGCGAAGCATAGCTCTGGGTGGGCACCCTTTGGTGGGCCCCCCTGACCTCGGGGTGACCGCACCCTCTACCCCCCCAGTAGCTATGCTACTGTGTTTGCCCCTTCCAGATTTCTTATTCTTTTGCATGTTTGTCGCACTTAAATGTTTCAGATCACAAAACAAATTTAAATATTAGACAAAGATTGCACAAGTAAACACAACATGCAGTTTTTAAATGAAGGTCTTTAATATTAAGGGAAAAAGAAATCCAAACCTACAAGGCCCTGTGAGAAAAAGTGATTGCCCCCTAAACCTAATAACTGGTCGGGCCACCCTTAGCAGCAACGACTGCAATCAAGCTTGTACTATAACTGGCAATGAGTCTTTTACAGCGCTCTGGAGGAATTTTGGCCCACTCATCTTTGCAAAATTGTTGTAATTCGGCCACATTGGAGGGTTTCCGAGCATCTTTTTAAGGTCATGCCACAGTATCTCAATCGGACGTATGGAATAGACTGTCTAAATCACAAAGTGTGCATGTTACAAAAATTGGTTTCATTTGTGCACACTTGTTTTACCAGTCAAATTTGAAATATGTATACACCACACCTATACAGTGCCCTTTTGAAGGTGCTGGCTTTTGGGATGTTTACCTACCTAGCATTTCTTGTTACATGATTTTTGAGTAAGTGGGGTATAAGGTTGTTTTGTTTTAAATATACACATTTAGCTTTTGGCACACTTCTTTTACTAGTCCAATTTCACAACCGTATATATCAAAACAATACTTTGGGCTGTTGCTGCATTTTGATTTCTGGATGTGTACCTATCAAAGTAGAATTTTTAGTCCTGGCCTTTTTGTCAAGAGGGGAAGGATAGTGTTAGAAAAATAGAAAATAAAATAAACGTTTAACTCTTTGCATGCCTGTTTTACAAATCCAATTTGACAACCATACATGTCACAACTACACTGTGGCATGTTCTTGCTTTTTGGGTGTGTACCTACTACAGTTGTGCTCAAAACTTGACATACCCCGGCAGAATTTTTGCTTTCTTGGCCTTGTTTCAGAGAATATGAATGATAACAAAAAAACTTTTTCTCCACTCATGGTTATTGGTTGGGTGAAGCCATTTATTGTCAAACTACTGTGTTTTCTCTTTTTAAATCTTAATGACAACCAAAAACATCCAAATGACCCTGATCAAAAGTTCACATACCCCAGTTCTTAATACTGTGTATTGTCCCCTCTAACATCAATGACAGCTTGAAGTCTTTTGTGGTAGTTGTAGATGAGGTTCTTTATTTTTCCAGATGGTAAAGCTGCCCATTCTTCTTGGCAAAAAGCCTCCAGTTGCTGTAAATTCCTCGGCTGTCTAGCATGAACTGCGCGCTTGATATCTCCCCAGAGTAGCTCAATGAGATTGAGGTCCGGAGACTGAGAGAGCCACTCAAGAAGCTTTGCTTTGTTCTGCTGTAGCCAATAACGGGTCGACTTGTCCTTGTGTTTTGGTCGTTGTCATGTTGAAAAGTCCAAGTATGTCCCATGCGCAGTTTCAGTGCTGATGAGTGCAAATTTGCCTCCAGTGTTTGCTGATAACGTGCTGCATTCATCTTTCCTTCAACTTTTAGCAAGTTTCCTGTGACTTTGTAGCTCACACATCCCCAAAACATCAGCGATCTACTTCTGTGCTTTATAGTAAGAATGGTGTTCCTTTCATCATAGGCCTTCTTGACCTCTCTCCAAATGTAACGTTTATGGTTGTGACCAAAAAGTTCAATTTTGATCTCATCACTCCAAATTACCTTGTTCCAGTAGTTTTGAGGCTTGACTCTGTGCTGTTTGGCGTATTGTAGGTGAGATACTTTGTGGCATTTGCACAGTAATGGCTTTCTTGTGGCGACTCAACCATGCAGCCTTGACCTATTGTGCTTCTTGAAACAGCCACACCACTAGTTTTCAGAGAGTCCTAAATTTCAGCTGATGTTATTTGTGGGTTTTTCTTTGCATCCCGAACAATTTTCCTGGCAGTTGTGGCCGAAACTTTTGTTGGTCTATCTGACCGTGGTTTGGTTTTTACAGAGCCCCTGATTTTCCATTTGTTAACCACAGTTTGAACGCTGCTGACTGGCATTATCAATTCCTTGGATATCTTTTTGTACTCCTTTCCTGTGTTATACAGTTCAACTACTTTTTCCCGTAGATCCATCGACAATTCTCTTGGTTTCCCCGTGACTCACAATCCAGAAATGTCAGTGGCTGGATGAAAGATGCAAGATTCTGTCTGGATCCCAGAAACTTACTCAGCTTTTATGCACACACACTGATTACAAGCAAACAGGTTACAGGTGAGGTTGTTACCTTTAGTAGCCATTCAAACCCATTTGTGTCAAATGTGAACTTTTGATCAGGGTCATTTGGATGTTTTTGGTTGTCATTAAGATTTAAAAAGCGAAAACACAGTAGTTTGACAATAAATGGCTTCACCCAACCAATAACCATGAGTGGAGAATAAGTTTTTTTGTTATCATTCATATTCTCTGAAACAAGGCCAAGAAAGCAAAAATTCTGCCGGGGTATGTGAACTTTTGAGCACAACTGTAATTTAGCACTTTTTGTTTTGGCCTTTTTGTCAAAAGGGTGAGAATAGTGTTCTAAAAATATATATAAAAAACATGTTTAACATTTTGCATACCTATTTTTATTTTTCAACTGTTCGTGTCACAATAGTACTGTATTCTAAAGCAGCAATGTACACCCTCCAAGCTTTGCAAAAACAGAATGGTCTACCTGAGGGCTGCCTGATTTTTGACCGCACAACCAGCTGGAATTTAACACTGCACCTGTTGGAGCTTCTGCATGAGGAGAATAAAGAGATGAATGATTATATTATAAATCAGCCAATCTGGAGCTTGGGTTACTCTGAATTCCGCCATTGATAGTTGATGAAGGATGCATGTCGCCCACTGAAGTCATTCAAAGAGGCTACTAAATTTGTCAGTAGGGAAAACTGTGGCATCAATTATGTCACCCCCTCTCATTTATCCTGGAAAAACACTCACAGGGATATAACAAAGAATAGAGGAACATCATCAACATGTACAAGTTTAATGCCAACCTGGGTCTGTTAGAAAACCCTCAAGGTTAATGTTATATGCAGAAACATGTGAAGGAGGGTAAGGAGAAAAAGGAGCCACAGCAGCAGATATATGTGGAAGTGTATATTGAGTTATCCCAGGCACAGACAAGGGACGAGGCTCATAGTCAGAGTGAAATTGTTGATGGTGATGACGCTGGACATGGACGTAGCTGCAGGGTGTGGAAAGTGAACCACCGGGGCCTCCAGTCATGCTGGCAAGCATGTCAAGCTATATACTTTATTGCTTGTGGGATGACCGGAGTATCATTAGTATCAAGCAAAGGGATTTTGATGTAGTGGTCAACCTCTTTAAGGAATGGAACTTCTCAGTTTTTTAAGGATGATAATTTGGATCAATTTTTATTTATTGTGGCCATAAGAGCTCTGATCAGATAGAATTGAGTTAGTCCTTCATGACAGTTACAGCTTTTTTTTATAATCAGAAATCCAATCAGAAATAAACAGGTAAAAACTATATTTTTGTGATTATCCACGTGGAAGAGATGCTGCAGTTTATTCAGGTAAAATGGAAATATCAGAACACTGCAACCTAGATCTGAAACTGTAGATTTTTCTTCTTCAAGTTTAATAAGTAGTTAAAGGGGTATTCCCATCTCCAAGATCCTATCCCAATATGTAGTAGGTGTCACAATAATAATATTAGCAAATACCTGCAATTAGAAATGTAGTATAGTATTTTTGATTTGATATGTCTCTTTCCTCATAGGCATTGAGGCTGGCATTGCAGGACCTTAGGTATCCACGGTTACGACCACTAGCAGCTAGCTAACTAACTGGCACTTTATCAGTGGAAATGACCATGGATACCTAAGGTCCTGCAATGCCTGCACATGAGGAAAGAGACATATTGAATCAAAAATACTATACTACATTTCTAATTGTAGGTATTTGCTAATATTATTATTATTACACCTACTAAATATTGGGATAGGATCTTGGAGATGGGGATACCCCTTTAATCAATAAACTCTCTAGACAATACAGTAATATCCTACTTCCATTTTGTATCCTAATTTTCTAATATAAAGATGGTTATGTATATTTTTATTAAATCCTTATCAGTCTCCAGGTTCTCATGGTCCAATAATGCTGCAATAAAGCATCTCTGAACATTGATAACAGCTGCTCTGCCCCCATATTCATGTATAGAAAAAACAATCTGCAAGAAACAATTTAGCAAAAAAACTAATCTACAATCAGAAAATAAAAATATTAGAAAAAAAAGCATACAGAATGTCTCAGTGTCTGATTGTAATAAAAAAACCATATAGGTGATACATTCTGTTTAAATAATACATCCTAATTCAGTGGCTGATTATGTGGTCCTGGGGCTATCTCCTGGTCATTCCACTAGTGTGGTAGTAGTTCTTTGCATGTGAACAGAGGAATTGCACCAGCTTGTGCAAACAGCCATCTTAACCGGTTCCCGACCGCCCACTGTACATAAACGTCGGTGCTTGCCACCCACCGTTTAAAAACGGTGGGTGGTCCCGCAGCGCTCAGGACCCCCAGGGTCCTGCTAGCGCTGCGTTACCGGTTCAGAGCGATAGCTCTGACATGTGGCATCATGGGGACCTGATTGGATCAGGTTCCCATGATGTTAACCTGTTCCTATCTTCTAGATGCCGCGATCCATAGCGATCGCGGCATTTAAAAGATAGTGACAGCCGGTGGTCGGCGATCGGGACCCCCCACATACCTCAGGAGCGGCGGGGATCCCGGTGCTGTGACCTCTGACATCATCGAGACCTGATTGGCTCAGGTCTCGATGATGTCAGCGTCACACCAGCCAATCAGAGAGATCACCAAGGAAGTTTGTTTTAGCAACAAACTTTCCCGGGCGATCTGGCTGATAGAACACTGTTTCTCCTCCGATCTCAGTGAGAGAGCAGAGGAGAAACAGTGTGACAAGAGCTGTCAGCCTTGCCACTGTAAAATTGAAAAAAATAAAAAAGAAAGTAAGAGTTAGGGTTAGTCAGTCCTGTCAGATCAGTCAGTCCTGTCAGATCAGTCGATCAGTCAGTCCTGTCAGATCAGTCAGTCCTGTCAGATCAGTCAGTCCAGTCAGTCTGTCCAGTCAGTCCGGTCCCGTCCGTTCAGTCCGGTCCGTTCAGTCCAGTCAAAAAATATAAAAATAAAATGGCCCGTCAGACTTATACTGCAGAAGAGGTGTATGCCCTGCTGTGTTCTGATAGTGATGACAGTGCAATCTCAGATGGAGATATGGATTTTGAGGGCTTTAGTAGCGGTGACACTGAGAGCTCAGAAATGAGCAGTGATTCTGGTCCATCCTCAAGCCCAAGGACCAGTACAGCAATAGGGGCAAATAGCGCTACTGGAGAAACGTCTCCAAATCAGGGAACATTGCCCAGTACAAGCGCTGTCCCTGCTATTAGTGAATTGGCGCACGCCAGTGTACAAGGGGCTTTGCCACAATGATCTAGCATTTCCCAGATGGGAGGCTTCGGATTCGGCTGCTCCATTCAGCCCTGATTTCAACGCCACTCCTGGTATAAATGTGGAGGTGGAAGATTTTGGACCAATTCATTTTTTTTATTTGTTTTTTACAGACAGCTTGCTAGAGCATATTGTTGTGCAAACAAATTTATATGCATCCCAATTCATAAGCCAGAATCCCCGATCTTACTATGCTAGGGCAAATTTATGGACACCAACTAATGTCCCGGAAATAAAAAAATTTTTAGGACTTACAGTTGCCATGGGGCTTGTTAAAAAACCGAGCATTCGATCCTACTGGTCCAACCACCCTGTTCAAGCCACCCCTATGTTTTCAGTCGTTCTGCCTAGGACCCGTTATGAAATGCTCATGCGGTTTTGGCATTTTAACGACAATAGTCAATGCCTGCCCAGAAATGCCCCAGAACATGACAGGTTATATAAAATTAGACCCATCATTGAAAATTTGTCAGAAAAATTCTTAAGGCTCTACACCCCAACACAAAATATTTCTATAGATGAGTCCCTTGTAAAATTCAAAGGAAGACTGCACCTCAAGCAATTTATCCCATCTAAAAGGGCAAGGTTTGGAATAAAAGATCTATAAAATGTGCGAAAGTTCAACCGGATACACATCCGCTTTTCGCATATACGAGGGGAAAGAAAGCCAACTAAACCCACCAGGATGCCCTACTTATCTGGGGACATCTGGAAAAATTGTTTGGGAGCTGATAAGTCCATTTTTTCAAAAAGGCTACAATCTATATGTGGACCATTACACCAGCATACCCCTATTTAAAAGTCTGGTTGAACACAACATCGGGGCTTGTGGGACCATTCGTAAAAACCGTCAGGGGTTTCCACAGCCATTGGGCAACCAAAAGTTCCAAAAGGGGCAGTCAGGGTCTGTACGCAACGGAGAGCTGCTTGCCCTGAAATATAGGGATAAGAGGGATATTTTTGTCCTCAGCTCGATCCACACAGATGCCACAAGGGCCATTGTAGAACTAGGATCCACCACTCCGAAGCAAAAACCTGTGTCAGTCATTGACTACAACAAACACATGGGGGGTGTGGACCTTGCAGACCAGGTTCTACAGCCATACCAGGTATCAAGAAAGTCCTATACCTGGTATAAAAAGTTGGTTATTTATTTGTTTCAGGTGGCCACATACAATTCTTTTGTGTTGTACAAAAAAGCAGGAAATTCAGATCCTTTTCTTGATTATCAAGAAAAGGTCATTGAAAATCTTGTCTTTCAAAGTGTTAGCCCCGCTCATCCATTAGAATCTGAGGATGTGAAAAGACTCACTGAGCGACATTTTATTGCACTTATTCCAGCAACGGAAACAAGAAGGAACCCCCAGAAAAGATGTCGTGTATGTACTAAGAGAGGAATGAGGCGTGATACCCGCTACTATTGCCCACAATGCCCATCATTGCCAGCCTTATGCGTCACTGACTGCTTTAAAATCTTCCACACAGAACCACGTTTTTAAACTGTAAAAATGTATCCCAATTTGTCATTCAAACATTTGGTTCATTTAGTGAATGACACATTTGAGTAGAGCTCACTTAATTTCCAGGGGGGGTTCTCCAGAATCTAAACCTTCCATTGCGTGCTTGTTTCTGGAAATCATCCATTGAGTTAAAATGGTCACAAAACTCATAGATGAATTCCCAGAGGGGTGTCATTTCCAAAATGGGGTCACTTGTTGGGGGTTTCCTCTGTTTAGGCACCTCAGGGGCTCTCCAAATGCAACATGGCGTCCGCTATCGATTCCAGTCAAATTTCCATTCCAAAAGTCAAATGGCGCTCCTTACCTTCCAAGCCATGCCGTGCGCCCAAAAAGTGGCTTTGCACCACATATGGGGTATCAGCGTGCTCAGGAGAAATTGCACAACACATTTTGGGGTCCATTTTTTCTGGCTGCCCTTGTGAAAATTAAAAATTTGAGGTTAAAGTAGCAGTTTTGTGAAAAAAAAGTTAAATGTTCATTGTTTTCTTCCACATTCCAAAAATTCCTGTGAAGCACCTGAAGGGTTAATAAACTTCTTGAATGTGGTTTTGAGCACCTTGAGGGGTGAAGTTTTTAGAATGGTGTCACTTTTGGGTATTTTCTGTCATAAAGGCCTCTCAAAGTCACTTCAAATAAGATGTGGTCCCTAAAAAAATGTTTTTGTAAATTTTGTTGTAAAAATGAGAAATCGCTGGTCAACTTTTAACCCTTATAGCTTCCTAACAAAAAAAAATGTTGGTTCCAAAATTGTGCTGATGTAAAGTAGACATGTGGGAAATGTTATTTATTAACTATTTTGTGTGACATCTCTCTCTGATTTAAGGGCATGAAAATTCAAAGTTTGAAAATTGCAAAATTTTCAAAATTTTCGCCAAATTTCCGATTTTTTCACAAATAAACGCAAGTGATATCAAAGAAATTTTACCACTATCATGAAGTACAATATGTCACGAAAAAACAGTCTCAGAATCAGGGGAATCCGTTGAAGCGTTCCAGAGTAATTACCTCATAAAGTGACAGTGGTCAGAATTGAAAAAATTGGCCCGGTCACGAAGGCAAAAAGAGGCTCTGGCGCGAAGTGGTTAACTTGACATGGGCATCACCCTCCCAGTACAGGCCAATAACATATAATCTCCCCGGCAGCACTATATTCAGCTTTTCTTATGTTGTAGGATCCATTTACACAAACCCATTTGCAGAAATTTAAAAGCCTGTTTACATGGGCAGACTGAGCGATCTGTAGCAGATTGTTCAGAGTGCATAAGCAGCCATAGCTCTTGGGAGTCCGAGTCGTATTTAGAAAGGACCACTGCACCACTGAGAACAATGATTTTTTGTGCTGCACAAAAAATAATTTCACCCAGTGAATGTGAGTTTTGCTTTTTTTATCTGATGATCATCAGCCTGTTTCTTAAAAACGATCGTACATGATAATCTTTCAGTGTAAATACAGCTTTCTCCATACACATTAGGTTAAAGTTGGTCAAACACATCGATATGCCAGACACTCTAATGTGTATAGGGGCACAGGTCAACTGATGGTCGCAGGAGATGACAATTGGACATATCCAATTTGGGACTGCTGATCACTTTGTTCTCTCAGAAATCATGGAGAACACAGGAGTGCTCAGCCAAGTGAGCAATCCATTCCATGGGAGAGTCAGCAAAGATGGCTGTTGGCTGAATGATCCACTGAAGAATCGTTTGGTCAACAGTCATCTAATTTGTGTGGCCAGCTTTAGAATGGCTCAACAACCTGGTCACAAGTATCAGCTTCTAATTATTGGTCACATTGAAGGCTACACCCGCCCTGTTACAGAGAGCGCATGACCTATTTGTTCTACCTATTTATCTACTAACCTTGTCCACATGGGAGACTCGCAGTCTTTACCTCTCTTGAATTCCCACACTGACTGAGTGATAACAATACACCAATTTACTATGACGCTTGAGTTCTCTCCGATGTAATGACAGAGGAGACAAGGCAACTACAATCATCACTCTGACCCGTAGTCAACACATTCAAAGCAATGTAATCATAGGCGGATTATAATGAGGACAATCTGGGCTACCGCCCGGGGCCCTGGCCTTCGGGGGAGCCCATGGCCAGATCGCCCTCATTATAATATTTTCTGCAGAGGCATGGGCAGGGGAACCGCACCGTACCATTAGACGCCGGCTGCATCAGGGAGACAGACACACCCCTTGCACGCTGTGTCTCCAGGACTGACGTCACACAGCGGCGCCTGGAGCTGCTTCACTTCAGCCTGCCGGAGAGGAGCTCCTGCATCAGTGGATGGCGGTAAATAGTAAATATGAGGTCGGGCCCAGGGCAGGTTGTCTGGAGTGAGGAGGGGGCTGCAAGATGCTGCTCTCCTCCTAATGAGTTCACACAGATCCCTTAGTATCAGGTCAGCGGTCGCTCTGCTGGGGCTCTGTGTGACTTATTGCCGGAGTCTGACCTTTGTTGCAGATCAGCTCGCGCTGTCAATGCCAGGTCATCGGCTCCATCGTCACCAGATCTGCAGGAAAATTCACAGTCATGCAATAAATCACACTGAGCCCCAGCAGAGACCACAGACATCGCATACAGGATCCTGCACTGACTGATCAGCCCAAAACCTACAGGACGTCACATACTATACTGCTCCATATATAATATGTGAGGTCCTGTAGGCCGGTGTGATCAGTACAGTGTATATCCCTGTACAAAATGTCACATCCAGTATACAGATTAGTGTACGGTATACTGTGGTAAAGACATCAGATGGGATATAACAATGTGTATAGTATATAACATCTGATGTCTATATCACAGTATATCGCACTAGCTATTGAACTCGTTTTACGCCCGGGTGGCGAGCTTTTTTATTGGTATATGCTCTCCTATCCTGGCCCCGTATCCTGGTATATGCTTCCCCATCCTGGTGTATGCTTCCCCATCCTGGTATATTTGCCCCCGTCCTGGTATATGCTCCCCCATCCTGGTGTATGCTTCCCCATCCTGGTCCCCCATCCTGGTATATGCTCCTCCATCCTGGTGTATGCTCCCCCATCCTGGTATATGCTCCCCCATCCTGGTATATGCTCCCCCATCCTGGTTCCCCATCCTGGTATATGCTCCCCCATCCTGGTGTATGCTTCCCCATCCTGGTCCTCCATCCTGTTATATGCTCCCCCATCCTGGTATATGCTTCCCCATCCTGGTCCCCCATCCTGGTATATGCTCCCCCATCCTGGTGTATGCTTCCCCATCCTGGTCCCCCATCCTGGTATATGCTCCCCCCATCCTGGTCCATGCTTCCCCCCCATCCCTCCATCCTGGTATATGCTCCCCCATCCTGGTGTATGCTTCCCCATCCTGGTCCCCCATTCTGGTACATGCTCCCCCATCCTGGTCCATGCTTCCTTCCATCTTGGCATATGCTCCCCTATCCTGGTATATGCTCCCCCATCCTGGTGTATGCTTCCCCATCCTCGTATATGCTTCGCTATCCTGGCCCATGCTCCCCCATCCTGGTATATGCTCCCCCATCCTGGTCCATGCTTCCCCATCCTGGTATATGCTCCCCCTTCCTGTTCCCCTATCCTGGTCTATGCTCCCCCCTCACCTTGGTCCATGCTCCCCATGTCCGCATAGCGCAATATCCAGTTTCATTTGAATGAATACAAATGTGCAGAGTGTATTCAACAAAATGGCGCCAAAGTACACGCATGCGCATACCACACTGTCCATTTTGTTTTCATATTTGTCTTGACTAAAATAGCGCCGGAAATCACAGTATGCACAGGCGCCGATTGTGGCACCACATTCCTCCCCCAGCCTCTCCAGAGATGACAGGACTGAACAGGTATGTGTTTATGGTGCCTTTGCATACCGGGATATCCGGCACCACACTCCTCATCCCTGTCTGGGATGTGGATGTGTCTGTCTGCGGCCAGACTGCGCAGGTATTGCACTTGCGCAGTCTATAGAGGCTTCTGACAGAAGGACACATCCCTGATTATACTATAGTAGATACCAGTCATGTATTGTCATATAGACTGTACAGGGCCATACATGGGGGAATGAGGAGAGGCATGTGACCGGGGTACAGCCATCAGGGGGGTGCCTTTGGGCCACCTCATGCGGTGGTCAAAGGTGTCTCCCAGGTAGCTGCATTTTGCATTCGACCATTCTCTGAGCTGGCTGTGGAACCGACAGTCGATCAGAGAAGGGAGCTATGTACGGGCTCATATTGTATATAGGGAGCTATGTGGGTACTCATACTGTATATAGGGAGTTATGTACGGGCTCATATTGTATATAGGGTGCTATGTGGGTACTCATACTGTATATAGGGAGCTATGTACGGGCTCATATTGTACATAGGGAGCTATTTGGGTGCTCATACTGTATATAGGGAGCTATGTGAGGGCTCATACTGTATCTATGGAGCTATGTGAGGGCTCATACTGTATATAGGGAGCTATGTGAGGGCTCATACTGTAACTAGGGAGCTATGTGAGGGCTCATACTGTATATAGGGAGCTATGTGGGGCTCCTACTGTATATAGGGGGCTATGTGAGTGCTCATACTGTATATAGGGTGCTATGTGGGTGCTCATACTGTATATAGGCAGCTATGTGTGGGGCTCATACTGTATCTAGGGAGCTATGTGTGGGGCTCATACTGTATCTAGGGAGCTATGTGTGGGGCTCATACTGTATCTAGGGAGCTATGTGGGGGCTCATACTGTATCTAGGGAGCTATGTGCGGGCTCATACTGTATCTAGGGAGTTATGTGGGGGCTCATACTGTATATAGGGGGATGTCAGCATACTTAATTCTGCTCAATATTAAGTCATACAATTAATATATATTTTTTATTATTTTGTTAATATTATTAATGTTGAGCAGAATTAATTTCAGCCTATTGGTTCAGCCTCCACAACAGTCATGGTCTCTCGTGACCCCTCAAGGAAATTAATCTCCCACTGCTGCTCTACTATATATAGCGCTATGTTATGTATAGCGCTGTGAACATAATGGAAAAAAATTTCTATCATTTTCCGTCTACAGATGTGACCAAAGCTTCTGTGTGTTGGTCACATGATCTATCACATGAGCTATCAAAGGGAATCATGTGACATGTCACGTGATACATCGGGTACCTGTGGGGGGGCCCACACCTTCTAAACTGCCCGGGGCCCTGGCTACTCTTAATCCACCCCTGAACGTAATCCATAACATATCCAGCAAACCATCATTATCACACAATAAGTTTAACATTACACATTCAGTATCTGCCATGGGGAAAAGAGCAGTGGCCCTTGCATCCTATAAAATCCATACAGTCTGTACATACAGGAAGCCCCAAGTATAACCACATGTACAGACAATAAGATCAGTGATAGTTTATAGCTATAATGGAAGTAGGACGCGTAATGCTAATAATGACCCTATCCTAGTGATGCAGTCAGTATTATTTAGAAGATATGAATCATGACGAGGGTTTTATAAATTAAGCAAAAAAAATCAACATTTAAGTCTTCTACATGACTGATGCCTACAGTCATGGCCAAAAGTTTTGAGAATGACACCAAAATTATATTTTCCCATGATCTGCTGGCCTCTGGTTTTTATTAGTGTTTGTCTGATGTTTATATCACATACAGAAATATAATTGCAATCATATTATGAGTACCAATAGGTTATATTGACAGTTAGAATGAGTTAATGCAGCAAGTCAATATTTGCAGTGTTGCCCCTTCTTCTTCAAGACCTCTGTAATTCTCCCTGGCATGCCCTCAATCAACTTTTGGACCAAATCCTGACTGATAGCAGTCCATTCTTGCATAATCAATGCTTGCATTTTGCCAGAATTTGTTGGTTTTTGTTTGTCCACCCGTCTCTTGATGATTGACCACAAGTTCTCAATGGGATTAAGATCTGGGGAGTTTCCAGGCCATGGACCCAAAATCTCTATGTTTTGTTCCATGAGCCATTTAGTTATCACCTTTGCTTTATGGCAAGGTGCTCCATCATGCTGGAAAAGGCATTGTTGGGCGCCAAACTGCTCTTGGACGGTTGGGAGAAGTTGCTCTTGGAGGACATTCTGGTACCATTCTTTATTCATGGCTGTGATTTTAGGCAAGACTGTGAGTGAGCCGATTCCCTTGGCTGAGAAGCAACCCCACACATGAATGGTTTCAGGATGCTTTACAGTTGGCATGAGACAAGACTGGTGGTAGCGCTCACCTCTTCTCCGAATAAGCTGTTTTCCAGATGTCCCAAACAATCGAAAAGGGGATTCATCAGAGAAAATGACTTTGCCCCAGTCCTCAGCAGTCCACTCCCTGTACCTTTTGCAGAATATCAGTCGGTCCCTGATGTTTTTTCTGGAGAGAAGTGGCTTCTTTGCTGCCCTCCTTGAAACCAGCCCTTGCTCAAAGAGTCTCCGCCTCACAGTGCGTGCAGAAGCACGCACACCAGCCTGCTGCCATTCCTGAGCAAGCTCGGCACTGCTGGTAGTCCGATCCCGCAGCTGAAACAGTTTGAAGATACGGTCCTGGCGCTTGCTGGTCTTTCTTGGGCGCCCTGGAGCCTTTTTGACAACAATAGAAGCTCTCTCCTTGAAGTTCTTGATGATGCGATAGATTGTTGACTGAGGTGCAATCTTTGTAGCTGCGATACTCTTCCCTGTTAGGCCATTTTTGTGCAGTGCAATGATGGCTGCACGTGTTTCTTTAGAGATAACCATGGTTAACTGAAGAGAAACAATGATACCAAGAACCAGCCTCCTTTTAAAGTGTCCAGTGATGTCATTCTTACTTAATCATGACTGATTGATCGCCTGCCCTGTCCTCATCAACACCCACACCTGTGTTAATGGATCAATCACTAAAACGATGTTAGCTGCTCCTTTTAAGGCAGGACTGCAATGATGTTGAAATGTGTTTTGGGGGTTAAAGTTCATTTTCTGGGCAAATATTGACTTTGCAAGTACAGTAATTGCTGTTAAGCTGATCACTCTTTGACATTCAGGAGTATATGCAAATTGCCATTACAAAAAATGAAGCAGTAAACTTTGGAAAAATTACTATTTGTCTCATTCTCAATACTTTTGGCCATGACTGTACCTGCTATTTCATGTCTTCACATTTGAGCTTTGTTCACTTAGGATAAATTTATGGTCAGTGACCTAGCTCATAAATCCATACCCAGACCAGACTCCCTCTTAATACAGACTCCTGAGCACAACCCTCTGTAATACAAACCCCAGACTTTGCTTTGAAATAATGTCTAATCAGACTCCCCTCATACCTCATCCAGACTTTATTGTTTCACATACTTGTTTTATCCATAGTTTTCATGCATAAAATACGTAGCCATTATAAGCTATTGAGTTGTCCACATAACAATAGTTACGATTCATGAATCTAAATTCCCCATACAAATATATGGGTCTGTGACAGTAGCGTAGCTACCTGGGGGGCAGAGGGGGAGGTCGCCCCGGGCCCCGCGCTCTGAGGGTGCCCACCCGAGCTACGTCATTGTAACTGTAGCGGCACGCCTCTACAGTTACACTCCGGGCAGAGCAGGGAGACCCAATGTCCCTGTACTGCCCGGCAGCTGCTATGGGGCCCTAAAGCAGGAGGGAGGTCCCCGATGCCAGCATCGCCCCCCACCCCCCCGCAAGTCACCGCAACTGCAAGCTCAGTGATGGGAGAGGGAGCTACGCTCCCTCTCCCATCAGTCCCCATAGCGTCCTCTGTGTCTGACGCCACTGACGTCACGTCATCACTTGGCGCCCGGCCCACTGTGCTGAAGATTTGTGCGGACCGGGCGCTCGGAGCAGCGGGGGAATGAGGAGGAGAGAGAGGTGAGTATTGTGCTTATTTATTTTTTCTTATTGGAGAGGGGGGGGGGTTATGCTACAGACTGCCTATGGGGGGGTGAGGGGATTATGCTACAGACTGCCTATGGGGAGTGAGGAGATTATGCTACAGACTGCCTATGGGGGGTGGGGGGATTATGCTACAGACTGCCTATGGGGGGTGGGGGGATTATGCTACAGACTGCCTATGGGGGGTGGGGGGATTATGCTACAGACTGCCTATGGGGGGTGAGGGGATTATGCTACAGACTGCCTATGGGGGGGTGAGGGGATTATGCTACAGACTGCCTATGGGGGGTGAGGGGATTATGCTACAGACTGCCTATGGGGGGGTGAGGGGATTATGCTACAGACTGCCTATGGGGGGTGAAGGGATAATGCTACAGACTGCTTATGGGGGGTGAGGGGATTATGCTACAGACTGCCTATGGGGGGGGTGAGGGGATTATGCTACAGACTGCCTATGGGGGGGGTGAGGGGATTATGCTACAGACTGCCTATGGGGGGGTGAGGGGATTATGCTACAGACTGCCTATGGGGGCTGAGGGGATTATGCTACAGACTGCCTATGGGGGGGTGAGGGGATTATGCTACAGACTGCTTATGGGGGGTGAGGGGATTATGCTACAGACTGCCTATGGGGGGTGAGGGGATTATGCTACAGACTGCCTATGGGGGGTGAGGGGATTATGTTACAGACTGCCTATGGGGGGTGAGGGGATTATGCTACAGACTGCTTATGGGGGGTGAGGGGATTATGCTACAGACTGCCTATGGGGGGGAGTGAGGGGATTATGCTACAGACTGCCTATGGGAGGGGTGAGGGGATTATGCTACAGACTACCTATGGGTAGTGAGGGGATTATGCTACAGACTGCTTATGGGGGGTGAGGGGATTATGCTACAGACTGCCTATGGGGGTGAGGGGATTATGCTGCAGACTGCCTATGGGGGGTGAGGGGATTATGCTACAGGCTGCCTATGGGGGGGGAGTGAGGAGATTATGCTACAGACTGCCTATGGGGGGCGGGGGGATTATACTACAGACTGCCTATGGGGGTGGGGGGATTATGCTACAGAAGGCCTATGGGAGGTGGGGGGATTATGCTACAGACTGCTTTTGGGGGGATTATGCTACAGAGGTGCACCTTTGGTCAAAATCAGAGGCTTCGTGTCCCGTTTGCAACAGGCTTGACCTGAAATGTTGCCGAAAGGCAACAAAAGATGACCTTTTGTTGCAAACGGGACACAAGATGGCTGACTTTTGTTGCCGGAATGCAACATTTGTTGCATTTGTGCAACAGGCTTGACCTTGATACATTGGAACTGGATTAAAGAGTCAATATGGTAGTATGACCTTCTGTACTATACTAATATATAGGGACTGATGGGGGAAATTTGTTTTTTGGCATTTGGGACGCTTACGCACGCGGTGGGATGCGCTAAATTTTTTTCAGGGTTAAGGCAAAATTTTTGCTCGAAACTGCGCGCTCTGCGGTCTGAAATATCGCTCCTGAGGGGGTCTACGCAATAAAAATGCAAAAAAATGTAACATTAGAGCTGGCTAAATCACTTACCTGATTGACCAATAGCCAGCCCTCATTGACTTTTTTGTTGACATTGTGTGTTCTGAGGAAACTCCACCGGGTGGCAATGTTGTCCAACTTTTTAATTTTTTATTGTAGGATTGTAAAAACACCAGATGGCAATGTTTCTCTTTCTAATGTGCACGCAAGCATGAGAGCTTGCTGCTGGTTGTCCTGGATTACCTGCATCCAGCCCTCATATTGGGCATATAATGTCTATAGCCAACTCTCAAATTTTTTTTGCTTTAATAACACTAAGGCTATGTAACCACAATGCAGAAATGAAGCATTGTGTTCACGGCTGCCTCTAGCCAGCCCCCCCAATTTTTTTTTTCTTTAATAACACAAACACCATGAGGGCTGGCTATCATGTGTCCACGGCTGCCTCTAGCCAGCCCCCCAATTTTTTATTTCTTTAATAACACAAACACCATGAGGGCTGGCTATCGTGTGTTCACGGCTGCCTCTAGCCAGCCCCTCAATTTTTTATTTCTTTAATAACACAAACACCATGAGGGCTGGCTATCGTGTGTTCACGGCTGCCTCTAGCCAGCCCCCCAATTTTTGTTTTTCTTTAATAACACAAACACCATGAGGGCTGGCTATCGTGTGTTCACGGCTGCCTCTAGCCAGCCCCCCAATTTTTGTTTTTCTTTAATAACACAAACACCATGAGGGCTGGCTATCATGTGTCCACGGCTGCCTCTAGCCAGCCCCCCAATTTTTTTTTTCTTTAATAACACAAACACCATGAGGGCTGGCTATCGTGTGTTCACGGCTGCCTCTAGCCAGCCCCCCAATTTTTGTTTTTCTTTAATAACACAAACACCATGAGGGCTGGCTATCATGTGTCCACGGCTGCCTCTAGCCAGCCCCCCAATTTTTTTTTTTCTTTAATAACACAAACACCATGAGGGCTGGCTATCGTGTGTTCACGGCTGCCTCTAGCCAGCCCCCCCAATTTTTTTTTTCTTTAATAACACAAACACCATGAGGGCTGGCTATCGTGTGTTCACGGCTGCCTCTAGCCAGCCCCCCAATTTTTTTTTTCTTTAATATCACAAACACCATGAGGGCTGGCTATCGTGCGTCCGCGGCTGCCTCTAGCCAGCCCCCCAATTTTTGTTTTTCTTTAATAACACAAACACCATGAGGGCTGGCTATCGTGTGTTCACGGCTGCCTCGAGCCAGCCCCCCAATTTTTTTTTTCTTTAATAACACAAACACCATGAGGGCTGGCTATCGTGTGTTCATGGCTGCCTCTAGCCAGCCCCCCAATTTTTTTTTTTCTTTAATAACACAAACACCATGAGGGCTGGCTATCGTGTATCCACGGCTACCTCTAGCCAGCCCCCCAATTTTTTTTTTCTTTAATAACACAAGCACCATGAGGGCTGGCTATCGTGTGTCCACGGCTGCCTCTAGCCAGCCCCCCAATTTTTTTTTTCTTTAATAACACAAACACCATGAGGGCTGGCTATCATGTGTCCACGGCTGCCTCTAGCCAGCCCCCCAATTTTTTTTTTCTTTAATAACACAAACACCATGAGGGCTGGCTATCATGTGTTCACGGCTGCCTCTAGCCAGCCCCCCAATTTTTTTTTTTTCTTTAATAACACAAACACCATGAGGGCTGGCTATCATGTGTCCACGGCTGCCTCTAGCCAGCCCCCCAATTTTTTTTTTCTTTAATAACACAAACATCATGAGGGCTCGCTATCGTGTGTCCACGGCTGCCTCTAGCCAGCCCCCCAATTTTTTTTTTTTCTTTAATAACACAAACACCATGAGGGCTGGCTATCGTGTGTTCACGGCTGCCTCTAGCCAGCCCCCCAATTTTTTTTTTCTTTAATAACACAAACACCATGAGGGCTGGCTATCGTGTGTCCACGGCTGCCTCTAGCCAGCCCCCCAATTTTTTTTTTCTTTAATAACACAAACACCATGAGGGCTGACTATCGTGTGTTCACGGCTGCCTCTAGCCAGCCCCCCAATTTTTTTTTTCTTTAATAACACAAACACCATGAGGGCTGGCTATCGTGTGTCCACGGCTGCCTCTAGCCAGCCCCCCAATTTTTTTTTTCTTTAATAACACAAACACCATGAGGGCTGGCTATCGTGTGTTCACGGCTGCCTCTAGCCAGCCCCCCAATTTTTTTTTTCTTTAATAACACAAACACCATGAGGGCTGGCTATCGTGTGTCCACGGCTGCCTCTAGCCAACCCCCCAATTTTTTTTTCTTTAATAACACAAACACCATGAGGGCTGGCTATAGTGTGTCCATGGCTGCCTCTAGCCAGCCCTCAAATTTTTTTTTTCTTTAATAACACAAACACCATGATGGCTGGCTATGAGGAAGGGAGCTATGTCCCTGTAAAGTTAGCTTGTTGTCATGTGGAGAAGAGTTTGAGGGGATTGTGGCCCTGTGGAAATGCTTGTGGCCAGGCAGAAGGAGCCAGTGGTCCTGTGGAGAGAGCTGAAGGGGTTGAGGCCCTGTGGAAAGTCCTGTGACCCTGTATAGGGGTCCGTTGCCCTGTGGAGAGAGCTGTAGGGGCTCGTGCCCTATGGAAATGACTATGGCCATGTAGACAGGCCTTCTGGCCTTGAAGAGGGGGCTTGTGCCCTGCAGACGGGCCTTGTGTCTCTGTGGAGAGAGCTAAAGGGGGCAGTGGCGGTGCAGAAAGTGCATTTCGCCCTGTTGATGGGAGCTATGGCCCGGTAAAGAGAGCTTGTTGTCCTGTGGAGAAGAGTTGGAGGGGCTTGTGGCACTGTGGAAAGGCCTGTGGCCCAGTAGGAGCCTGTGGTCCTGTGGAGACAGCTGAAGGGGTTGAGGCCCTGTGGAAAGGCCTGTGACCCTGTATAGGGGTCTGTGGCCCCGCAGAGGGGCATGTGGCGATGTAAAGAGAGCTGGAGGGAGTTGTGGCCTGAGGAAAAGGCCATGTGGAGCGGGCTGGAGAGGCCTGTGGAAGGCTCTGGAGTAAGATTTGAGCCTATGAAGTCCTTTGCAGTAAACAACATGCAACATGATTGCCTGTGGAGAGAGCTGGAGGGGCTTGTGGCACTGTGGAAAGGCCTGTGGCCCAGTAGGAGCCTGTGGTCCTGTGGAGATAGCTGAAGGTGTTGTGGCCCTGTGGAAAGGCCTGTGACCCTGTATAGGGGTCCGTTGCCCTGTGGAGAGAGCTGGAGGGGCTCGTGCCATATGGAAATGACTATAGCCATGTAGAAAGGCCTTTTGGCCTTGAATAGGGCGCTTGTGCCCTGCAGACGGGCCCTGTGACTCTGTGGAGAGAGCTGTTGCGAGTTGTGGCCGTGTGGAAAGTGCATTTGGCCCTGTGGAGGTGAGCTATGGCCCTGTAAAGAGAGCTTCTTGTCCTGTGGAGAGAGCTGGAGGGTGTTGTGGCCCTGTGGAAAGGTCTGTGGCCCTATGGATAGGCCCTTTAGCCTTGTGGAAAGGGATGTGGCCCTGTGGTGAGAGCTGGAAGGAGTTGTGGGCTGTGGAAAAGCCTGTGGTCCTGTGGAGACAGCTGAAGGGGTTGAGGCCCTGTGGAAAGGCCTGTGACCCTGTATAGGGGTCTGTGGCCCCGCAGAGGGGCATGTGGCGATGTAAAGAGAGCTGGAGGGAGTTGTGGCCTGAGGAAAAGGCCATGTGGAGCGGGCTGGAGAGGCCTGTGGAAGGCTCTGGAGTAAGATTTGGGCCTATGAAGTCCTTTGCAGTAAACAACATGCAACATGATTGCCTGAGGAGAGAGCTGAAGGTGTTGTGGCCCTGTGGAAAGGCCTGTGACCCTGTATAGGGGTCCGTTGCCCTGTGGAGAGAGCTGGAGGTGCTCGTGCCCTATGGAAATGACTATGGCCATGTAGAAAGGCCTTTTGGCCTTGAAGAGGGGGCTTGTGCCCTGCATACGGGCCTTGTGTCTCTGTGGAGAGAGATAAAGGGGGCTGTGGCCGTGCAGAAAGTGCATTTGGCCCTGTGGAGGGGAGCTATGGCCCAGTAAAGAGAGCTTGTTGTCCTGTGGAGAAGAGTTGGAGTGGATTGTGGCCCTGTGGAAAGGCTTGGTGCCCGGCAGAAGTAGGCAGTGGTCCTGTGGAGACAGCTGAAGGGGTTGAGGCCCTGTGGAAAGGCCTGTGACCCTGTATAGGGGTCTGTGGCCCCGCAGAGGGGCATGTGGCGATGTAAAGAGAGCTGGAGGGAGTTGTGGCCTGAGGAAAACGCCATGTGGAGCGGGCTGGAGAGGCCTGTGGAAGGCTCTGGAGTAAGATTTGGGCCTATGAAGTCCTTTGCAGTAAACAACATGCAACATGATTGCCTGTGGAGAGAGCTGGAGGGGCTTGTGGCACTGTGGAAAGGCCTGTGGCCCAGTAGGAGCCTGTGGTCCTGTGGAGAGAGCTGAAGGTGTTGTGGCCCTGTGGAAAGGCCTGTGACCCTGTATAGGGGTCCGTTGCCCTGTGGAGAGAGCTGGAGGGGCTCGTGCCCTATGGAAATGACTATGGCCATGTAGAAAGGCCTTTTGGCCTTGAAGAGGGGGCTTGTGCCCTGCAGACGGGCCCTGTGACTCTGTGGAGAGAGCTGTTGGGAGTTGTGGCCGTGTGGAAAGTGCATTTGGCCCTGTGGAGGTGAGCTATGGCCCTGTAAAGAGAGCTTCTTTTCCTGTGGTGAGAGCTGGAGGGTGTTGTGGCCCTGTGGAAAGGTCTGTGGCCCTATGGATAGGCCCTTTAGCCTTGTGGAAGGGGCTGTGGCCGTGTGGTGAGAGCTGGAAGGAGTTGTGGGCTGTGGAAAAGCCTGTGGTCCTGTGGAGACAGCTGAAGGGGTTGAGGCCCTGTGGAAAGGCCTGTGACCCTGTATAGGGGTCTGTGGCCCCGCAGAGGGGCATGTGGCGATGTAAAGAGAGCTAGAGGGAGTTGTGGCCTGAGGAAAAGGCCATGTGGAGCAGGCTGGAGAGGCCTGTGGAAGGCTCTGGAGTAAGATTTGGGCCTATGAAGTCCTTTGCAGTAAACGACATGCAACATGATAGCCTGTGGAGAGAGATGGAGGGGCTTGTGACACTGTGGAAAGGCCTGTGGCCCAGTAGGAGCCTGTGGTCCTGTGGAGAGAGCTGAAGGTGTTGTGGCCCTGTGGAAAGGATTTTTAAGCGCAGCAGAAACGCTGCGGAAAAATCCGCAGCATGGGCATTAACATTGCGGAATGCCACTAAGTACCATGGGGTGCGGATTAACAAGTGTTTCACAAGCGTTTCCGCTGCGTAAATTACGCAACATAAACGCTTGTAAATCGCTACGTGGGCACGCAGCCTGAGGCTGTGTTCACACACCACGCTTTTTTCCGGCCCGGAGGAGAAGTGATGTCACAGAGGAGGATGAAGAATCCTGTTCCTCCTCCCCTTTGTGACATGTCTGCCAGCCCCCCTTTCATTTTGTAATATATTACTATACAGTACGAAATCAAAATTAAATAAATCAAGATGTATTAAAAATAATAAAGAATTAATACTTACCCTTTCAGACGCTTTTCGGTCTATCCGGTGCAGAGCCAAGGCCACGTCCTGAGCGACAGGACCTTCCATGATGTCACAGGAAGGTCCTGTCGATTGGTATTTGGCCTTGGTTCTGCACCGGATAGCCCTAAAAGGCATCGGAAATGGTAAGTATTAATTCTATTGTGATGTCATAATACCCCACAACTATTAGTAGAGGCAAAAAAGTGACACATTTATTCCATTTTAATTATTGAAAGAAATTAGGCTTAAACCAAAAATGACATGATGGGGCGGATTGCCTGTAAAGATGCCTTCTTTTTAATGTATTGATCTTCATGGAATAAAGTAAAATTCATCATATGGAAACCGGTGCCAGCATTCCTTTTTTCATGTTTGGCTTTCAGGCGGTGGCCTACCGCCACTGAGCACCTGACCGGATCCACTGATTGGAAGGAGGGGGGAGCTTTCCATTTCCCAATTTTCTCATTTGGCTCCAAAAATAACATGTCAATCAAGAAAACTGGTATAAAGGAGCATGGCATAGGTGACATTTCTTTGCAAGCATTCAACCTGTGTAAAGAAAAAAAAGAATATTAAACAGTGCAGTATACTATATCAGGTTCCTTTACTCGAGCTGACCAATGGTCAATAGGTCACTCAAATGAGTCCTTTTAACTGACTAAAGGGGGGTGGAGGAGGCTGTGGCCCTGATGAAAGAGCTGAAAAGGGTTGTAGCCTTGTAGAAGGAGCCTGTGGAGAGAGCTGGAGGGAGTTATTGCCTTGGGGAAATGCCTATGGCTCTGTGGAAGGGACCTGTGGCCCTTTGAAAAAGGCCTTTGGACTTGTGGAGGGGGCTGTGGCCTTGTAAAGGGAGCCTCTGTCCTTTTTGAGAGAGACAGAGGGGGTTGTGGCCTTATGGAAAAGCCTATGACACAGTGAAAGGGCCCTGTGGAGAGAGGTGAAGGCGGTTGTGGCCCTGTATAAATGCCTGTAAACCTGTAGAAGGAGCCTGTTGTTCTGTGGAGAGAGCTTGAGGGGGTTATGGCCCTATGGAAATGACTATGGCCCTGTGGAATGGACCTATGGCTCTTTGCAAAGGGCCTTTGGCCTTGTGGAGGGGGCCCTTGCCCTGTAGAAGGAGCCTGTGGCCCTCTTGAGAGAGCCAGAGGAGGTTGTGGCACTATTTAAAGGCCAGTGGCCCTGTAGAAAGGCCCCTTGGCCTTGATGAAGGGGCTTGTGCCCTGCAGACGGGCCCCATGACTCTGTGTAGAGAGCTGGAGGGGGTTGTGGCCATGTGGAAAGTGCACTTGGCCCTGTGGAGGGGAGCTATGGCCCTGTAAAGAGAGTCTGTTGTCCTGTGGAATTGGAGGGGATTGTGGCCCTGTGGAAAGGCTTGTGGCCCGGCAGAAGGAGCCAGTGGTCCTGTGGAGAGAGCTGAAGGGGTTGAGGCCCTGTGGAGAGGCCTGTGACCCTGTATAGGGGTCTGTTGCCCCGCAGAGGGGCATGTGGCGATGTAAAGAGAGCTGGATGGAGTTGTGGCCTGTGGAAAAGGCCATGTGGAGCATGCTGGAGGGGCCTGTGGAAGGCTCTGGAGTAAGATGGGGGCCTATGAAGTCCTTTGCAGTAAACATCTAAATTTTCAAGCTTCGTGTCCGATTTGCAACAGGGTTGACTCCAATGTTGCCGAACTGCAACAAAAATTGACTCTTGTTGCAAAAGTGCAACATGATTGCCTGTGGAGAGAGCTGAATGGTGCTTGTGGCACTGTGGAAAGACCTGTGGCCCGGTAGTAGCCTGTGGTCCTGTGGAGAGAGCTGAGGGTGTTGTGGCCCTGTGGAAAGGCCTGTGACCCTGTATAGGGGTCCGTTGCCCTGTGGAGAGAGCTGGAGGGGCTTGTGCCCTATGGAAATGACTATGGCCATGTAGAAAGGCCCTTTAGCCTTGAAGAGGGGGCTTGTGTCCTGCAGACGGGCCCTGTGTCTCTGTGGAAAGAGCTAAAGGGGGCTGTGGCCGTGCAGAAAGTGCATTTGGCCCTGTGGAGGGGAGCTATGGCTCTGTAAAGAGAGCTTGTTGTCCTGTGGAGAAGAGTTGGAGGGGATTGTGGCCCTGTGGAAATGCTTGTGGCCCGGCAGAAGGAGCCAGTGGTCCTGTGGAGAGAGCTGAAGGGGTTGAGGCCCTGTGGAAAGGCCTGTGACCCTGTATAGGGGTCTGTGGCCCCGCAGAGGGGCATGTGGCGATGTAAAGAGAGCTGGAGGGAGTTGTGGCCTGCGGAAAAGGCCATGTGGAGCGGGCTGGAAGGGCCTGTGGAAGGGTCTGAAGTAAGATTTGGGCCTATGAAGTCCTTTTTTCGGTAAACAACATGCAACATGATTGCCTGTGGAGAGAGCTAGAGGGACTTGTAGCACTGTGTAAAAGCCTGTGGCCGGGTAGGAGCCTGTGGTCCTGTGGAGAGAGCTGAAGGTGTTGTGGCCCTGTGGAAAGGCCTGTGACCCTGTATAGCGGTCCGTTGCCCTGTGGAGAGAGCTGGAGGGGCTCATGCCCTATGGAAATGACTATGGCCATGCAGAAAGGCCTTTTGGCTTTGAAGAGGGGGCTTGTGCCCTGCAGACGGGCCCTGTGACTCTGTGGAGAGGGCTGTTGGGAGTTGTGGCCGTGTGGAAAGTGCATTTGGCCCTGTGGAGGTGAGCTATGGCCCTGTAAAGAGAGCTTCTTGTCCTGTGGAGAGAGCTGGAGGGTATTGTGGCAATGTGGAAAGGTCTGTGGCCCTATGGATAGGCCCTTTGGCCTTGTGGAAGGGGCTGTGGCCCTGTGGTGAGAGGTGGAAGAAGTTGTGGGCTGTGGAAAAGCTTGTGGTCCTGTGGAGAGAGCTGAAGGGGTTGAGGCCCTGTGGAAAGGCCTGTGACCCTGTATAGGGGTCTGTGGCCCCGCAGAGGGGCATGTGGCGATGTAAAGAGAGCTGGAGGGAGTTGTGGCCTGAGGAAAAGGCCATGTGGAGCGGGCTGGAAAGGCCTGTGGAAGGCTCTGGAGTAAGATTTGGGCCTATGAAGTCCTTTGCAGTAAACAACATGCAACATGATTGCCTGTGGAGAGAGCTGGAGGGGCTTGTGGCACTGTGGAAAGGCCTGTGGCCCAGTATGAGCCTGTGGTCCTATGGAGAGAGCTGAAGGTGTTGTGGCCCTGTGGAAAGGCCTGTGACCCTGTATAGGGGTCCGTTGCCCTGTGGAGAGAGCTGGAGGGGCTCGTGCCCTATGGAAATGACTATGGCCATGTAGAAAGGCCTTTTGGCCTTGAAGAGGGGGCTTGTGCCCTGCAGACGGGCCTTGTGTCTCTGTGGAGAGAGCTAAAGGGGGCTGTGTCCATGCAGAAAGTGCATGTGGAGGGGAGCTATGGCCCGGTAAAGAGAGCTTGTTGTCCTGTGGAGAAGAGTTGGAGGGGATTGTGGCCCTGTGGAAAGGCTTGTAGCCCGGCAGAAGGAGGCAGTGGTCCTGTGGAGAGAGCTGAAGGGGTTGAGGCCCTGTGGAAAGGCATGTGACGCTGTATAGGGGTCTGTGGCCCCGCAGAGGGGCATATGGCGATGTAAAGAGAGCTGGAGGGAGTTGTGGCCTGAAGAAAAGGCCATGTGGAGTGGGCTGGAGGGGCCTGTGGAAGGCTCTGGAGTAAGATTTGGGCCTATGAAGTCCTCTGCAGTAAACAACATGCAACATGATTGCCTGTGGAGAGAGCTGAAGGTTTTGTGGCCCTGTGGAAAGGCCTGTGACCCTGTACAGGGGTCCGTTGCCCTGTGGAGAGAGCTGGAGGTGCTCGTGCCCTATGGGAATGACTATGGCCATGTAGAAAGGCCTTTTGGCTTTGAAGAGGGGGCTTGTGCCCTGCAGACGGGCCCTGTGACACTGTGGAGAGGGCTGTTGGGAGTTGTGGCCGTGTGGAAAGTGCATTTGGCCCTGTGGAGGTGAGCTATGGCCCTGTAAAGAGAGCTTCTTGTCCTGTGGAGAGAGCTGGAGGGTATTGTGGCCCTGTGGAAAGGTCAGTGGCCCTATGAATAGGCCCTTTAGCCTTGTGGAAGGGGCTGTGGCCCTGTGGTGAGAGGTGGAAGGAGTTGTGGGCTGTGGAAAAGCCTGTGGTCCTGTGGAGACAGCTGAAGGGGTTGAGGCCCTGTGGAAAGGCCTGTGACCCTGTATAGGGGTCTGTGGCCCCGCAGAGGGTGCATGTGGCGATGTAAAGAGAGCTGGAGGGAGTTGTGGCCTGAGGAAAAGGCCATGTGGAGTAGGCTGGAAAGGCCTGTGGAAGGCTCTGGAGTAAGATTTGGGCCTATGAAGTCCTTTGCAGTAAACAACATGCAACATGATTGCCTGTGGAGAGAGCTGGAGGGGCTTGTGGCACTGTGGAAAGGCCTGTGGCCCAGTAGGAGCCTGTGGTCCTGTGGAGAGAGCTGAAGGTGTTGTGGCCCTGTGGAAAGGCCTGTGACCCTGTATAGGGGTCCGTTGCCCTGTGGAGAGAGCTGGAAGTGCTCGTGCCCTATGGAAATGACTATGGCCATGTAGGCCTTTTGGCCTTGAAGACGGGGCTTGTGCCCTGCATACGGGCCTTGTGTCTCTGTGGAGAGAGCTAAAGGGGGCTGTGGCCGTTCAGAAAGTGCATTTGGCCCTGTGGAGGGGAGCTATGGCCCAGTAAAGAGAGCTTGTTGTCCTGTGGAGAAGAGTTGGAGGGGATTGTAGCCCTGTGGAAAGGCTTGGTGCCCGGCAGAAGTAGGCAGTGGTCCTATGGAGACAGCTGAAGGGGTTGAGGCCCTGTGGAAAGGCCTGTGACCCTGTATAGGGGTCTGTGGCCCCGCAGAGGGGCATGTGGCGATGTAAAGAGAGCTGGAGGGAGTTGTGGCCTGAGGAAAACGCCATGTGGAGCGGGCTGGAGAGGGCTGTGGAAGGCTCTGGAGTAAGATTTGGGCCTATGAAGTCCTTTGCAGTAAACAACATGCAACATGATTGCCTGTGGAGAGAGCTGGAGGGGCTTGTGGCACTGTGGAAAGGCCTG
The DNA here is from genome assembly GCF_046119375.1 of Phyllobates terribilis. Lineage (NCBI taxonomy): Eukaryota > Metazoa > Chordata > Amphibia > Anura > Dendrobatidae > Phyllobates > Phyllobates terribilis. The sequence goes on from NW_027364293.1 coordinate 185,744, forward strand.
TGGCCCAGTAGGAGCCTGTGGTCCTGTGGAGAGAGTTGAAGGTGTTGTGGCCCTGTGGAAAGGATTTTTAAGCGCAGCAGAAACGCTGCGGAAAAATCCGCAGCATGGGCATTAACATTGCGGAATGCCACTAAGTACCATGGGGTGCGGATTAACAAGTGTTTCACAAGCGTTTCCGCTGCGTAAATTACGCAACATATACGCTTGTAAATCGCTACGTGGGCACGCAGCCTGAGGCTGTGTTCACACACCACGCTTTTTTCCGGCCCGGAGGAGAAGTGATGTCACAGAGGAGGATGAAGAATCCTGTTCCTCCTCCCCTTTGTGACATGTCTGCCAGCCCACCTTTCATTTTGTAATATATTACTATACAGTACGAAATCAAAATTAAATAAATCAAGATGTATTAAAAATAATAAAGAATTAATACTTACCCTTTCAGACGCTTTTCGGTCTATCCGGTGCAGAGCCAAGGCCACGTCCTGAGCGACAGGACCTTCCATGATGTCACAGGAAGGTCCTGTCGATTGGTATTTGGCCTTGGTTCTGCACCGGATAGCCCTAAAAGGCATCGGAAATGGTAAGTATTAATTCTATTGTGATGTCATAATACCCCACAACTATTAGTAGAGGCAAAAAAGTGACACATTTATTCCATTTTATTTATTGAAAGAAATTAGGCTTAAACCAAAAATGACATGATGGAGCGGATTGCCTGTAAAGATGCCTTCTTTTTAATGTATTGATCTTCATGAAATAAAGTAAAATTCATCATATGGAAACCGGTGCCAGCATTCCTTTTTTCATGTTTGGCTTTCAGGCGGTGGCCTACCGCCACTGAGCACCTGACCGGATCCACTGATTGGAAGGAGGGGGGAGCTTTCCATTTCCCAATTTTCTCATTTGGCTCCAAAAATAACATGTCAATCAAGAAAACTGGTATAAAGGAGCATGGCATAGGTGACATTTCTTTGCAAGCATTCAACCTGTGTAAAGAAAAAAAGAATATTAAACAGTGCAGTATACTATATCAGGTTCCTTTACTCGAGCTGACCAATGGTCAATAGGTCACTCAAATGAGTCCTTTTAACTGACTAAAGGGGGGTGGAGGAGGCTGTGGCCCTGATGAAAGAGCTGAAAAGGGTTGTAGCCTTGTAGAAGGAGCCTGTGGAGAGAGCTGGAGGGGGTTATTGCCTTGGGGAAATGCCTATGGCTCTGTGGAAGGGACCTGTGGCCCTTTGAAAAAGGCCTTTGGACTTGTGGAGGGGGCTGTGGCCTTGTAAAGGGAGCCTCTGTCCTTTTTGAGAGAGACAGAGGGGGTTGTGGCCTTATGGAAAAGCCTATGACACAGTGAAAGGGCCCTGTGGAGAGAGGTGAAGGCGGTTGTGGCCCTGTATAAATGCCTGTAAACCTGTAGAAGGAGCCTGTTGTTCTGTGGAGAGAGCTTGAGGGGGTTATGGCCCTATGGAAATGACTATGGCCCTGTGGAATGGACCTATGGCTCTTTGCAAAGGGCCTTTGGCCTTGTGGAGGGGGCCCTTGCCCTGTAGAAGGAGCCTGTGGCCCTCTTGAGAGAGCCAGAGGAGGTTGTGGCACTATTTAAAGGCCAGTGGCCCTGTAGAAAGGCCCCTTGGCCTTGATGAAGGGGCTTGTGCCCTGCAGACGGGCCGCATCACTCTGTGTAGAGAGCTGGAGGGGGTTGTGGCCATGTGGAAAGTGCATTTGGCCCTGTGGAGGGGAGCTATGGCCATGTAAAGAGAGCCTGTTGTCCTGTGGAATTGGAGGGGATTGTGGCCCTGTGGAAAGGCTTGTGGCCGGTAGAAGGAGCCAGTGGTCCTGTGGAGAGAGCTGAAGGGGTTGAGGCCCTGTGGAGAGGCCTTTGACCCTGTATAGGGGTCTGTTGCCCCGCAGAGGGGCATGTGGCGATGTAAAGACAGCTGGATGGAGTTGTGGCCTGTGGAAAAGGTCATGTGGAGCGTGCTGGAGAGGCCTGTGGAAGGCTCTGGAGTAAGATGGGGGCCTATGAAGTCCTTTGCAGTAAACATCTAAATTTTCAAGCTTCGTGTCCGATTTGCAACAGGGTTGACTCCAATGTTGCCGAACTGCAACAAAAATTGACTCTTGTTGCAAAAGTGCAACATGATTGCCTGTGGAGAGAGCTGGATGGTGCTTGTGGCACTGTGGAAAGACCTGTGGCCCGGTAGTAGCCTGTGGTCCTGTGGAGATAGCTGAAGGTGTTGTGGCCCTGTGGAAAGGCCTGTGACCCTGTATAGGGGTCCGTTGCCCTGTGGAGAGAGCTGGAGGGGCTTGTGCCCTATGGAAATGACTATGGCCATGTAGAAAGGCCCTTTGGCCTTGAAGAGGGGGCTTGTGTCCTGCAGACGGGCCCTGTGTCTCTGTGGAGAGAGCTAAAGGGGGCTGTGGCCGTGCAGAAAGTGCATTTGGCCCTGTGGAGGGGAGCTATGGCTCTGTAATGAGAGCTTGTTGTCCTGTGGAGAAGAGTTGGAGGGTATTGTGGCCCTGTGGAAATGCTTGTGGCCCGGCAGAAGGAGCCTATGGTACTGTGGAGAGAGTTGAAGGGGTTGTTTGCCCGCAGAGGGGCATGTAGTGATGTAAAGAGAGCTGGAGGGAGTTTTGCTCTGCTAAAAAAGGCCATGTGGAGTGGGCTGGAGGGGCCTGTGGAAGGCTCTGGAGTAAGATTGGGGCCTATGAAGTCTTTTGCAGTAAACAACATGCAACATGATTGCCTGTGGAAAGAGCTGGAGGGGCTTGTGGCACTGTGTAAAGGCCTGTGGCCCGGTAGGAGCCTGTGGTCCTGTGGAGAGAGCTGAAGGGGCTTGTGGCCCTGTGGAAAGGCCTGTGACCCTGTATAGTGGTCTTTTGCCCTGTGGAGAGAGCTGGAGGGGCTTGTGGCCCTGAGGAAAGGGCCTATGGCCCTGTGGAGAGAGCTGAAGGTGGGTGCGGCCCTGTGGAAAGGCCTGTGACCCTGAAGAGGGATCTGTGGCCCTTCAAATGGGCCTGTTGCCCTGTGGAGAGAGCTGGAGTGGGTTATGGCCCTGTGGAAATGCCTATGGCACTGCGGAAAGGGACCTCTGGCCCTTTGCAAAGGGTCATTGGCCTTGTGGAGTGGGCTATTGCCCTGTTGACAGGCCTGTGGCCCTGTGTGATTGTTGATAGCCTGACAAATCATCCCATAAAAACTTGCATATTTTTCAAGGATCCTGTAGCTTAAAGATGTTTCCTGACAATTCACTTTAATGTTCAGGAAGCATCCTACAGCAACAAGATTCTTAAAAAATACACAAGTGTTAAACACTGTGTAGCTTTGTGGTTACTTACCAATTAATCTTCTCTGCTGCAACTTGAGTAGTGCTTCTTACCTTTGACCTACAGGAAGAGGTGTGCATGAGAGAGAGTCATTGAGAGGCACATAGAGGCAAAGAAGGGAGCAAAGGGGCAAAGGTAGGCACATAGAGGGATGCAAAAGGTAAATAGAAGCACAGGGAGGGACAGAGAGGCACAGAGACCGATAGAGAGCCACAGATGGGCAAAGACAGAGATTGAGAGGCTCGTGAAGGCACAGAGACAAAAAAAGGCACTTTGGATGGAAAGAGAGCACCAGAGAGAGAGCATGCGAGAGAGTGGTGCAATGGGGAGAGATCAAAAGCGAGCGCCAGTGATGCACTGGAGACTGAGAGAGCACAAAAGAGAGCAGTGCACTATAAAGACAGAGGAGTGCCAGAGAGCGGTGCACTGGAAAGAGAGTGAAAGAGCACCAGAGAGCATTGCACTGCGGAGAGAGAAAGAGAGAAAGAGACAGAAAGCAGTGTGCCAGTGTAAAAGGGCACCAGAGAGTGATGCACTGACTGGACAAATGGTCATTTTTATAGGCAGTTCTACATGTCGGGTTGCTGGACAGCTGGGGGTCATGCTTACCGTTGTTAGGGATGGTAATATATTCTGCTTCCCTAGGCCTGATTTCCAGGGACTGCACTGCTCTGACTGGCAGGAGCACTTTTATGGCTACCTGACCTTTAAATTATTATGGATTCTAGTAATACTGACAAAGCATTAGACTAAACGGCTCAGAAACCTGACGGTAGTAAATGATTGTGCCATTTGAACAGTTGTCAGAATTGTTTCATCATAGCCATAGGACTTCCACTTTATATTTATCTTTAAAATAGTTATTAAAAGGACTCTGTCACCAGGTTTTTGACATCCCATCGGACAGCAGCATAATGTAGAGATAGAAATCCTGATCCAGCAATGTTTCACTTACTGAGCTCCTTGCTGTCATTTTGATAAAATTACTGTTTTCTCTGTTGCAGATTTGGCAGCTCCCAAGTATGACTTGACTACTGGAGTAGTGCTCTAATGATAATCTCCAGATGATTTAACAGTGTTTTAATGCAAACTACACTGAGCAGCCTAGTAAGTGATACATCACTGGAATAAAGATGTCTGTGTCCACATTATGGTGCGCTCAGATGAGATGGCTAAAACCTGGTGACATAATCCCTTTAACACTAATACAAACAGTACAAATGTTTATAATAAAGAAAATCTTCTCCCATTGCTTCGAGGGCCCCGTTCACCTGGAATTGTAGAACAACCTAGAATAGAAAAGAAACAAATAAAACATGAATTCAGAAACTTTAACAAGACCGGAACTTTAGTCTCCGAAACGCCTCATTCTTTCTTGGGAGCTGATCACTGCCGTCTTCTTAATCTCTTTAAAGGAAAGAAGGGGAATACATATGTTAAAACCGAAATGTTTATTGTTCAAGGACAATGTGAATGAGTATATTGACCAATTACCCTGGGTGTTTCCTTTTCCTCAACTGCATCCCTGTCTTCATGGACCTTGTTGTGACCCTAGGTTCGATTGGTGCTCTCCGCCTGATATAAATAATAACATTACATTTTCTGGGCACTTAGAGTGGTATAAGGATATCTTCTATCAATCCTAAAAGTTTAGGCATCGAGGTTTGTTCTGCGATGGAGATATCATCAATAAACGCCTGTAATATACCCTTCCGCATACTGTCTACAAGTGGCCGCTACTGAGAGCACTTTGCCTGGGTATAGGTGCTGAGGATGCTCGGAAGAACAAGTCATTGTCCATAACATCACAAGCTATGTACAGTTTGCCAACTCCTACTAGCTTGCTTGATTTAATAATATACCCACCTTTGAGTCTTAGTATTTAAATTTGACACACCGAGGTCCTCTGTTTCACCCTGGGCACTGTAGTCTTCAGCTTGCTGGACCATTTGCTCCTCTTCTCCATTGCTCCCTTCTGCTTCTCTTTAGGGGAGATAGAAAACAGAATATTACATTTTATCAACAATTTGGTGAAATAGATCATAACTGCTTTGCAATAAATTACCTTGAGCTGCTGGGTTGAGGTTGATTTTCCGATGATTTCCCTGCTGCCAAGACCAGTGTGTATGCTTGGCAGAGTTCTCCTAACGTTTTTTCTCTGTAATTCCTCTCTGCTGTCATGTTGGAATGACTGAGATATTTGGAGAAAAGATACCTCTGTGTCTCTGTTAAATGTGACACGGTCCATGTTTCACAAGTTTTTCTTGCCACCTGACTAGAGATGGATTTAAATTTGTACCTAGATAGCAATAGAGTAGATCATAAATACATGGCACAACATCTAATATGTAGGATTTTTAACTTTTAAGACTTACTTCTTCTGGTAGCGATGAAGGTCGGTGGATACATTATATATCTGTCTTCCTGTAGTCGATAAGAAGAATTTATCTGGACTGTCTTTTTTGGCCAGCACCCGTCTCACTTTTTTAAAGTAGATGTTAAACCACTGTAAATAAACAAAACAAAAAACAGTAAACCACTTAATAAAAATTGAGTTGGGCCCTTCAATATTAAGATAAGAAAATTTGAAATAGACTAAATTAATTACTGGAGTCAATGACCGCACCAACGTGAGGGAGGGATGTGCCTGACCAGGAGAGCGAAACCTACAGACTAAAAGGGCGGTATCTCTCCTCCGCCTCAGTTGGATTTCAGAGCATGATAGGAACCACACAATCTAAATATATAGAAAAGTCACCTCACACCAAACATATGTCAGACTATAAACTGCCCACCATTCATTTAAAGTGCAGAACATCTGTGATAAGGGAGAGCATATCTGTTCCTACTGATAATGCATTCTGGATGCTGCTGCAACAAGCATTATTGTTAAGAAAATGCACTATTCTGGACACCGATACTATGGTTTAGCATCCTGGATACTGCAGGGAAATAAGGGAAAGACTCCCAACACACCTGCATGAGGATGTAGCACCAAGTTGTCCTGTAAAATCTGGTTAAAGGGAGGATCTACTAAAAGGGACAGAATGCCACTAATCCTACGGGTTGAAGTCATGACAACTAACAGATCCCTCTCTAATGTGGGTGCCGTCGTAGTGACAGGAACATCTTACCTTTTCTTCTTCTTCAGTAAGCACAAAACAGGCTACTTGGTGGGCAGCAGTCTTATGGCATTTAACTCCGACAATTATTAGCTGTTCATTTTGATAGATGTGACGCATCCTCTCTGTCCACTGAGAAACCTGTGAGTCAAGACATGGGAAAGTTAGATAGACATGTGGCTTTAAATCAGGATAATGAGTAGGTTGTTACTTACCGTCATGTTTCTGACAACTCCTGGTCTTTGTAAGTGTTTTAGTATGATTAAGGCCTCAAGGTAATAGAGAATCTCCAACTGATGCACTTCATTTCGGGATCCTCCTTGGACATCCTCGATGGCTTGCAGGAAAGCTGGCTTTGCAACGGTCAGGATCTCCTGGCATTGCTGAGGTGTTTTGTCCAATTTATGCAACTCCAGGTACCTAAGAGAAAGATTAATAAATGTGACTGATAGGTGAGGCCTATTTTTAAGTCATGTATGAAAAATCCTGGCGGGAGAGAGAAAAGAGAAAAAATAATAATTGTGCATACATCTGAAAGGATAAAAATTAGCTGACATACCTTTTGCTGACAACTTCTTTTGCAACTCCCTTGGAAAATTTCTTCTGAATATCCGCAGTCACATACTGGAAATACTTCATTGCCTTGAAGAGTTTTTCATTTTTATCGCGTAAATTGGTTGCAAATAGTTGATAATGTACAAATTTCCGGACATTCTTAATGTAGTTGGTGACAGTTTGGTTGCACAGACCGAGATCTTGAATGTTTTTGAAAAATAAATGGGCGTTTTCAATCTTTGTCGCAAAGTTGAGGCTCACACGGCGTTTGTTCATAAAGTATAAAAACCTTGACACATTTTCAGCAATTTGTTTGTATCTTTCCAGCTTGCAATGGTTCTGCAAATAAGAGGAAAAACCTTTTAATATTGGATGAGACAGAGAATGGCGATCATAATAACCTGCATCTTTCATTTTGATCCTCTTGTCAACAGTCCATTTCTGGCTTGTCATCCTACAAATTTGGAAGAAAGAACAACAGGTCAGAGTAGAAACAAATTACAACTTTGAGAAAAATACTGTGTAAGCATATACAGCATATATATAGTGACGTCCTGCCAATGGCAGTAGACTATGCAGCCGCTATGGGGCCTGTGAGTCCAGGGTTCCCTGTAACGACGCATTCATGGGGCCCTCACCCAGTGGAAGAATCTGGGGAAATGTCGGGGACCTTGACAGCTGGGGGTTCCACTCACCGTTGTCAGGGGTGGTAAACATTTCTGTGTCCCCAGGCCCGATTTCTGTGGACCCCAGTGCTCTGACTGGCAGCAGCACTTTGCTGGCTGCCTGCCCTTTATACGCAGCATCCACTGCTGAACACTGCGTGTTCTGAAGTTCATCTGTGGGTAAAGCTAGTACATCATCCTCTACTGGCCCACAGATGAAAATCGTAATGGCAGTGCATTTTAGTATGCCCCGCCAAAGCTGTGTGCCCCACAGAGCTGTCTGTGTGTAGGGCACTTTTTTGGCATCCTGTTTTATGGCTGCAATGGAAGGGAAATCTATTGCCTAAAATAGGAGAAAAAATTACTTTGTAAGGGCTGTAAAGTTGTGGGATATGCTATTAATTGTCCCAGTTAAACATTATTTGTATTGTTTTTTTGCTCAATATATATAGATAGATAGATAGATAGATAGATAGATAGATAGATAGATATAAAAGCATGATGAGTGAGAATGTTACACACACTAACTGACCTCGGCCTGTCTTCATCTGTTTGGCTGGTATTTTCCTTTCTTTCTCTGGTCGCTGGTTGTTGATCGGCTTCACTGTCGAATGTTTCAGAGGATGTATAGTCTTCTGCAGCTGAAAGATGCACCAATTCAGGATTTGATATGGCTCGGCGTGCCGATGTGCCAGTTGATGTAGATGGCTCCTCATCTTCAACAGTCCTGTAAATTATAAAAATCCTTAGTAATAACGTGAAGTACAATCTTGAGTAGGCCAGCAGTGTTGACAATTTTTTAAAGTGGCCTAAAAGCCAGGATGTGCTGAGGCCAAGGCAATGTTTGAGCAAGGGATTAAAGTAAATTCCTTGTATAAATTTACACTGACCTGTAGACATCATAATCCTCTGGGACGGGCGGCTCTTCCTCTGGGACGGGCGGCTCTTCCTCTGGGACGGGCGGCTCTTCCTCTGGGACGGGCGGCTCCTCCTCGATGACTGTAGACATTTCCTCAACAGACATCACTTCCTCCTCATTAGGCAGCTCTTGCTCACTGGTTGTCAGCTCATCCTGCACAGGTGATGCCCCCTCATCTTCAACAATCCTGTAAATATAAAATACACGTGATTATTTGGCATAGTTCAGAACATATATGCAAATCTATAAAGCTTACACAAGTATGAACATCAGTATTCAAAGAATAAGATGCTAGTGGGGCATACCTGGCCATAGTTGGTTTCTCGGGTACTATAAACCCTCTGTCCTCCAGGAAGGAGATAAGATCGTCCTTTTGTAGTGATCTCTGGAATCTTGTCATAAGGGATATATGTTCCTTTTGTTGCAATTGCTATCAGTGAGTTTCTAGATTCTTTCACTAGCGCATCCTTCTCCTCTTCTGTACAGTATCTAAGGCATTGTCGTGTAAGGTGCTGTGGCAGTTGAGTAAATGTTTTGTAACATAGTGGACATGTCTTCAGCATCCTGGAGCCGCTGTAAAAAAGAAAAATGTAAGATCAGGAACAATATCAGTGAGAATCTAGCTTTTCCACCCACTAATATCAACCAGCATTTTTTATGTTTCAGCAGGATAACTGGATTTCAAAAATCTGATTTTTTTTTTTACAACAAATACACAGCTCATGAGAAAAGGCACGTCTCATCATTGCCATAGATTTTTTTTAAAAAGATGAGGGCTGGCTCTATAGTGTATTTTGACCACCAATAGCCAGCCCTCATTTTTGGTCACAAAAACGGACAAACGTACACAATTTTTTAAGGAGCAATTGTTTAGCACAAGTTAATGCACTTTTATAGCATACTACACAAATTGTGGCAATATTGTGCGCATAACACATGCGGTTTTTTATCATATGCATGTTCCTAGATCTTGCGCAAATCTGAGGTTTTGCAAGAATTATTTAGATTGACAAAGATACCGTGCAAAAAATTAATGTGGTATTGACTATGCAAATGCTTATACAGTTTTGCACATGACCGGCACTCATTTATCAGTCAAAAAGTAGAAAAAACGAGTGAGCGAGCAAGTACATATACAGTTTAAAGCCTTTTCACACTGCAAACTTTGAAAGATACAGAAAGACCGCGCCAAAAACATAAACCCTTTCTGTGACTGAGCCTGAACAATTGCAAGCCTTAACATGATGTTATAATACACTTTCACACCACAATCCTTCCCCCTCCCCCCACCACAGTAATACAACCAAGCTAAAAAGTTTGCAGAGGTCACAGAGAGGACATCAGATTAGGCACCTGATTCCAGTACAAACTATATGAGTACAAGCATACTTATACACCTGATTCCAGTACAAGCTATATGAGTACAAGTATACTTATACACCTGATTCCAGTACAAGCTATATGAGTACAAGTATACTTATACACCTGATTCCAGTACAAGCTCAGATGATGCTGCAGTATAGTTAGGCACCTGATCCCAATACATGCTGTATGTTAACCTCTTCTGCAAATACTCCCATGGTCTCAGTGAACCCCAGAATGCATGCTGCAATGGTGTCCAGAAAGAGTATTTCTAGAAGCAACACATACCTCTGCAGATTCATATTTCCCTCCCACTCACTATCCCACCAGGTGTACTTACCTTCTTTTGGGCGGCATGGTTGTAATTGGCTAAGGTCACAGCTTCTCTTGTGCACTAATCACCCTTGTTGCTCCTGAGCACTGGATCAAATTAAACTTCCCTCCAAAACTCCTTTTCCTTTTCCTAAAATGATGCACTTGTCAGTGATTGGTTTATTTGAATGTAAATCATGAATCTGCTCCGATTGGTTAATGCAACTTAGTAGGCGTAGCTTTTTCTTGATGAGAGCTGGCTACAGGTACTTCCAGGACGACCCGTAGCCAGCCCTCACCCTTGGATTAGCTCAATGAGGATGAGAGCTGGCTACAGGTACTTCCAGGATGACCCGTAGCCAGCCCTCACCCTTGGAATCGTTCAATGAGGATGAGAGCTGGCTACAGGTACTTCCAGGATGACCCGTAGCCAGCCCTCACCCTTGGAATAGCTCAATGAGGATGAAAGCTGGCTACAGGTACTTCCAGGACGACCCGTAGCCAGCCCTCACCCTTGGAATAGCTCAATGAGGATGAGAGCTGGCTACAGGTACTTCCAGGATGACCCGTAGCCAGCCCTCACCCTTGGAATCGTTCAATGAAGGTGAGGGCTGGCTACTGGTTTGAGGATACCAAAAGCACTTAAAATTCAATCTGCAACAAAAAAGTCGCTCTGACGCCGCCGTTCAGGGCTGCGTCCGTTATCACGCTCATCTGATGAATTACGGAAAAAAAACGTAAACTTTATAGTTTTTTTGGCGCTCTTATTTCACCGCCCGTTCCTACGTGCCACCATTCAGCGCAGCTTCCGTTATCACGCTCATCTAATGAATTATGGAAAAAAAACGTAAACTTTATAATTTTTTTGCCGCGCTTATTTCACCGCCCGTTCCCACGCGCCGCGGTACAGCGCACCTTCCGTTATCACGCTCATCTTATGAATTACGGAAAAAAACGTAAACTTTATAGTTTTTTGGTGCGCTTATTTCACCGCCCATTCCTACGCGCCGCCGTTCAGCGCAGCTTCCGCTATCACGCTCATCTGATGAATTACGGAAAAAACCCGAAAACTTTATAGTTTTTTGACGCGCTTATTTCACTGCCCGTTCCTACGCGCCTCCGTTCAGTGCAGCGTCCGTTATCACGCTCATCTGATGAATTACGGAAAAAAAATCGTAAAATTTATATTTTTTTGGGCGCGCTTATTTCACAGCCCGTTTCTACGCGCCGCCGTTCAGCGCACCTTCCGTTATCACGCTCATCTGATGAATTACGGAAAAAAAACGTAAACTTTATAGTTTTTTTGGCGCGCTTATTTCACCGCCCGTTCCTACGCGCCGCCGTTCAGCACAGCTTCCGTTATCACGCTCATCTGATGAATTACGGAAAAAACCCCTAAATTTTATAGTTTTTTTGGCGCGCTTATTTCACCGCCCGTTCCTACGCGCCGCCGTTCAGCGCAGCGTCCGTTATCACGCTCAATGAGGATGAGAGCTGGCTACAGGTGCCTCCAGGGCGACACCTAGCCAGCCCTCACCCTTGGAATAGCTCAATGAGGATGAGAGCTGGCTACAGGTGCCTCCAGGGCGACCCCTAGCCAGCCCTCACCCTTGGAGCAGCTCAATGAGGATGAGAGCTGGCTACAGGTGCCTCCAGGGCGACCCCTAGCCAGCCCTCACCCTTGGAGCAGCTCATTGAGGATGAGAGCTGGCTACAGGTGCCTCCAGGGCGACCCCTAGCCAGCCCTCACCCTTGGAGCAGCTCAATGAGGATGAGAGCTGGCTACAGATGCCTCCAGGGCGACCCCTAGCCAGCCCTCACCCTTGGAGCAGCTCAATGAGGATGAGAGCTGGCTACAGGTGCCTCCAGGGCGACCCCTAGCCAGCCCTCACCCTTGGAGCAGCTCAATGAGGATGAGAGCTGGCTACAGGTGCCTCCAGGGCGACCCCTAGCCAGCCCTCACCCTTGGAGCAGCTCAATGAGGATGAGAGCTGGCTACAGGTGCCTCCAGGGCGACCCCTAGCCAGCCCTCACCCTTGGAGCAGCTCAATGAGGATGAGAGCTGGCTACAGGTGCCTCCAGGGCGACCCCTAGCCAGCCCTCACCCTTGGAGCAGCTCAATGAGGATGAGAGCTGGCTACAGGTTTGATGATACCAAAAGCACTTAAAATTCAATCTGCAACAAAAAAAAGTCGCTCTGACGCCGCCGGTAAGGGCTGCGTCCGTTATCACGCTCATCTGATAAATTACAGAAAAAAAACGTAAACTTTATCGTTTTTTTGGCGCACTTATTTCACCGCCCGTTCCTACGCGCCGCCATTCAGCGCAGCGTCCGTTATCACGCTCATCTGATGAATTACGGAAAAAAAACGTAAACTTTATAGTTTTTTTGGCGCGCTTATTTCACCGCCCGTTCCTACGCGCCGCCATTCAGCGCAGCGTCCGTTATCACGCTCATCTGATGAATTACGGAAAAAAAACGTAAACTTTATAGTTTTTTTGGCGCGCTTATTTCACCGCCCGTTCCTACGCGCCGCCGTTCAACGCAGCTTCCGTTATCACGCTCATCTAATGAATTATGGAAAAAAAACGTACACTTTATAGCTTTTTTGGCGCGCTTATTTCACCGCCCGTTCCTACGCGCCGCCGTTCAGCGCAGCTTCCGTTATCACGCTCATCTGATGAATTACGGAAAAAAAACGTAAACTTTATAGTTTTTTTGGCGCGCTTATTTCACCGCCCGTTCCTACGCGCCGCCGTTCAACGCAGCTTCCGTTATCACGCTCATCTAATGAATTATGGAAAAAAAACGTACACTTTATAGCTTTTTTGGCGCGCTTATTTCACCGCCCGTTCCTACGCGCCGCCGTTCAGCGCAGCTTCCGTTATCACGCTCATCTGATGAATTACGGAAAAAAAACGTAAATTTTATAGTTTTTTTGGCGCGCTTATTTCACCGCCCGTTCCTACGCGCCGCCGTTCAGCGCAGCGTCCGTTATCACCCTCATCTGATGAATTACGGAAAAAAAACGTAAACTTTATAGCTTTTTTGGCGCGCTTATTTCACCGCCCGTTCCTACGCGCCGCCGTTCAGCGCAGCGTCCGTTATCACGCTCAATGAGGATGAGAGCTGGCTACAGGTGCCTCCAGGGCGACACGTAGCCAGCCCTCACCCTTGGAATAGCTCAATGAGGATGAGAGCTGGCTACAGTTGCCTCCAGGGCGACCCCTAGCCAGCCCTCACCCTTGGAATAGCTCAATGAGGATGAGAGCTGGCTACAGGTGCCTCCAGGGCGACCCGTAGCCAGCCCTCACCCTTGGAATAGCTCAATGAGGATGAGAGCTGGCTACAGGTGCCTCCAGGGCGACCCGTAGCCAGCCCTCACCCTTGGAATAGCTCAATGAGGATGAGAGCTGGCTACAGGTGCCTCCAGGGCGACCCGTAGCCAGCCCTCACCCTTGGAATAGCTCAATGAGGATGAGAGCTGGCTACAGGTGCCTCCAGGGCGACCCCTAGCCAGCCCTCACCCTTGGAATAGCTCAATGAGGATGAGAGCTGGCTACAGGTGCCTCCAGGGCGTCCCCTAGCCAGCCCTCACCCTCGGAATAGCTCAATGAGGATGAGAGCTGGCTACAGGTGCCTCCAGGGCGACCCCTAGCCAGCCCTCACCCTCGGAATAGGTCAATGAGGATGAGAGCTGGCTACAGGTGCCTCCAGGGCGACCCCTAGCCAGCCCTCACCCTTGGAATAGCTCAATGAGGATGAGAGCTGGCTACAGGTTTGATGATACCAAAAGCACTTAAAATTCAATCTGCAACAAAAAAAAGTCGCTCTGACGCCGCCGTTAAGGGCTGCGTCCGTTATCACGCTCATCTGATAAATTACGGAAAAAAAACGTAAACTTTATAGTTTTTTTTGAGCGCTTATTTCACTGCCTTTTCCTACGCGCCGCCGTTCAGCGCAGCTTCCGTTATCACGCTCATCTGATGAATTACGGAAAAAAAACGTAAACTTTATAGTTTTTTGACGCGCTTATTTCACTGCCCGTTCCTACGCGCCTCCGTTCAGTGCAGCGTCCGTTATCACGCTCATCTGATGAATTACGGAAAAAAAATCGTAAAATTTATATTTTTTTGGGCGCGCTTATTTCACCGCCCGTTCCTACGCGCCGCCGTTCAACGCAGCGTCCGTTATCACGCCCATCTAATGAATTATGGAAAAAAAACGTAAACTTTATAGTTTTTTTGGCGCGCTTATTTCACAGCCCGTTTCTACGCGCCGCCGTTCAGCGCACCTTCCGTTATCACGCTCATCTGATGAATTACGGAAAAAAAACGTAAACTTTATAGTTTTTTTGGCGCGCTTATTTCACCGCCCGTTCCTACGCGCCGCCGTTCAGCGCAGCTTCCGTTATCACGCTCATCTGATGAATTACGGAAAAAAACCCTAAATTTTATAGTTTTTTTGGCGCGCTTATTTCACCGCCCGTTCCTATGCGCCGCCGTTCAGCGCAGCGTCCGTTATCACGCTCAATGAGGATGAGAGCTGGCTACAGGTGCCTCCAGGGCGACACCTAGCCAGCCCTCACCCTTGGAATAGCTCAATGAGGATGAGAGCTGGCTACAGGTGCCTCCTGGGCGACCCCTAGCCAGCCCTCACCCTTGGAGCAGCTCAATGAGGATGAGAGCTGGCTACAGGTGCCTCCAGGGCGACCCCTAGCCAGCCCTCACCCTTGGAGCAGCTCATTGAGGATGAGAGCTGGCTACAGGTGCCTCCAGGGCGACCCCTAGCCAGCCCTCACCCTTGGAGCAGCTCAATGAGGATGAGAGCTGGCTACAGATGCCTCCAGGGCGACCCCTAGCCAGCCCTCACCCTTGGAGCAGCTCAATGAGGATGAGAGCTGGCTACAGGTGCCTCCAGGGCGACCCCTAGCCAGCCCTCACCCTTGGAGCAGCTCAATGAGGATGAGAGCTGGCTACAGGTGCCTCCAGGGCGACCCCTAGCCAGCCCTCACCCTTGGAGCAGCTCAATGAGGATGAGAGCTGGCTACAGGTGCCTCCAGGGCGACCCCTAGCCAGCCCTCACCCTTGGAGCAGCTCAATGAGGATGAGAGCTGGCTACAGGTTTGATGATACCAAAAGCACTTAAAATTCAATCTGCAACAAAAAAAAGTCGCTCTGACGCCGCCGGTAAGGGCTGCGTCCGTTATCACGCTCATCTGATGAATTACGGAAAAAACCCCTAAATTTTATAGTTTTTTTGGCGCGCTTATTTCACCGCCCGTTCCTATGCGCCGCCGTTCAGCGCAGCGTCCGTTATCACGCTCAATGAGGATGAGAGCTGGCTACAGGTGCCTCCAGGGCGACACCTAGCCAGCCCTCACCCTTGGAATAGCTCAATGAGGATGAGAGCTGGCTACAGGTGCCTCCAGGGCGACCCCTAGCCAGCCCTCACCCTTGGAGCAGCTCATTGAGGATGAGAGCTGGCTACAGGTGCCTCCAGGGCGACCCCTAGCCAGCCCTCACCCTTGGAGCAGCAAAATGAGGATGAGAGCTGGCTACAGATGCCTCCAGGGCGACCCCTAGCCAGCCCTCACCCTTGGAGCAGCTCAATGAGGATGAGAGCTGGCTACAGGTGCCTCCAGGGCGACCCCTAGCCAGCCCTCACCCTTGGAGCAGCTCAATGAGGATGAGAGCTGGCTACAGGTGCCTCCAGGGCGACCCCTAGCCAGCCCTCACCCTTGGAGCAGCTCAATGAGGATGAGAGCTGGCTACAGGTGCCTCCAGGGCGACCCCTAGCCAGCCCTCACCCTTGGAGCAGCTCAATGAGGATGAGAGCTGGCTACAGGTTTGATGATACCAAAAGCACTTAAAATTCAATCTGCAACAAAAAAAAGTCGCTCTGACGCCGCCGGTAAGGGCTGCGTCCGTTATCACGCTCATCTGATGAATTACGGAAAAAAAACGTAAACTTTATAGTTTTTTTGGCGCGCTTATTTCACCGCCCGTTCCTACGCGCCGCCATTCAGCGCAGCGTCCGTTATCACGCTCATCTGATGAATTACGGAAAAAAAACGTAAACTTTATAGTTTTTTTGGCGCGCTTATTTCACCGCCCGTTCCTACGCGCCGCCGTTCAGCGCAGCTTCCGTTATCACGCTCATCTGATGAATTACGGAAAAAAAACGTAAATTTTATAGTTTTTTTGGCGCGCTTATTTCACCGCCCGTTCCTACGCGCCGCCGTTCAGCGCAGCGTCCGTTATCACCCTCATCTGATGAATTACGGAAAAAAAACGTAAACTTTATAGTTTTTTTGGCGCGCTTATTTCACCGCCCGTTCCTACGCGCCGCCGTTCAGCGCAGCGTCCGTTATCACGCTCAATGAGGATGAGAGCTGGCTACAGGTGCCTCCAGGGCGACACGTAGCCAGCCCTCACCCTTGGAATAGCTCAATGAGGATGAGAGCTCTCTACAGTTGCCTCCAGGGCGACCCCTAGCCAGCCCTCACCCTTGGAATAGCTCAATGAGGATGAGAGCTGGCTACAGGTGCCTCCAGGGCGACCCGTAGCCAGCCCTCACCCTTGGAATAGCTCAATGAGGATGAGAGCTGGCTACAGGTGCCTCCAGGGCGACCCGTAGCCAGCCCTCACCCTTGGAATAGCTCAATGAGGATGAGAGCTGGCTACAGGTGCCTCCAGGGCGACCCCTAGCCAGCCCTCACCCTTGGAATAGCTCAATGAGGATGAGAGCTGGCTACAGGTGCCTCCAGGGCGTCCCCTAGCCAGCCCTCACCCTCGGAATAGCTCAATGAGGATGAGAGCTGGCTACAGGTGCCTCCAGGGCGACCCCTAGCCAGCCCTCACCCTCGGAATAGGTCAATGAGGATGAGAGCTGGCTACAGGTGCCTCCAGGGCGACCCCTAGCCAGCCCTCACCCTTGGAATAGCTCAATGAGGATGAGAGCTGGCTACAGGTTTGATGATACCAAAAGCACTTAAAATTCAATCTGCAACAAAAAAAAGTCGCTCTGACGCCGCCGTTAAGGGCTGCGTCCGTTATCACGCTCATCTGATAAATTACGGAAAAAAAACGTAAACTTTATAGTTTTTTTGGAGCGCTTATTTCACTGCCTTTTCCTACGCGCCGCCGTTCAGCGCAGCTTCCGTTATCACGCTCATCTGATGAATTACGGAAAAAAAACGTAAACTTTATAGTTTTTTTGGCGCGCTTATTTCACCACCCGTTCCTACGCTTCGCCGTTCAGCGCAGCGTCTGTTATCACGCTCATCTGATGAATTACAGAAAAAAAACGTAAACTTTATCGTTTTTTTGGCGTACTTATTTGACCGCCCGTTCCTACGTGCCGCCGTTCAGCACAGCATCCATTATCACGCTCATCTGATGAATTACGGAAAAAAAACGTAAGCTTTATAGTTTTTTTGGCGCGCTTATTTCACCGCTCGTTCCTACGCGCCGCCATTCAGCGCAGCGTCCGTTATCACGCTCATCTGATGGATTACGGAAAAAAAACGTAAACTTTATAGTTGTTTTGGCGCGCTTATTTCATCCCCCGTTCCTACGTGCCGCCATTCAGCGCATCGTCCGTTATCACGCTCATCTGATGAATTATGGAAAAAAAGCGTAAACTTTATAGTTTTTTTGGCGCGCTTATTTCACCGCCCGTTCCTACGCGCCGCCATTCAGCGCAGCGTCCGTTATCACGCTCATCTGATGAATTACAGAAAAAAAACGTAAACTTTATAGTTTTTTTGGCGCGCTTATTTCACCGCCTGATCCTACGCCACGGTTTTTACACAACTTTAAGTGTTTTACAACATGGTCACATGCTCTATTTACTTTTACCTATTTTTGATATGAAATATGGGCTCCATCTATGGATGTGATTATTGGCCTCAATATCAGTGATTATTGCTGCCATTTTTGTGTCTTTTTAAATAATGATGTAATAAAATTGCAACTTTTTAAATGCCTTTAATTAAACTCCTTATTCTCATTTGATTATATGGTCACAATCTGTGTTAAAAGAGTTAATGTTTTACAAGGTCAGGCAGCAGCACTGTTGAAAGTCCTAATCTCAGTGAAACAACAGAGACAAAAATGCTACATCATCATCCCCTCCCCCCATCACAGCCATTCCACCGAAGGATAAGTGAAAAATCTCCTTATTGTGTGTTTCCTGTGAGGGTCTATCATGAACGAGTGAATGGCTTTTAAAGCACAGCTGCCATCCAGTGTTCAATTTCCAGAAATGCAGCTGAATTCTGTCTGACAAGTAATGAATGATATTTAAAGCACAGATGCCATCTGGTGGTCATTTCCAAGTGATGAAATGTTGTGAGGGCTGGCTAAATGGCTTGTTTTTCGGACCTGGCACAGACGAGGTTTTTGCAAGCCTTTTTTCGGAGCCTTAATGGCGTCGGATCGACCCGGGGCGGCGTGCAGAGCATCTCCCGGGCTGGATCTGTAAAATGGCGAGCGTTGCGTCGTCCAGCGGCAAAGTTTTTTCGTGAGGGCTGGCTATTGTAGGTGAGAGCTGGCTATTAAAGAAGATGGCAGAGAGGATTTCTTTGGAAAAATGTTTTCATCTCGAAACGTTACGAAAAAAGTACAGCGCGTCCGGCATGTGATAAGAGTGCGGCACGCCGAATAGCGGCGTCCAGCTCCAAACCGCGTGCGTTCCAGAGCCAGAAAACTGTAGCGCGGACGCCGAGGCTTAATCGCAAATTCCGGAGATGCTCGTCCCCTCGGGACGAGTGTGGGAGCGCCTGACGCGAATCTGGTCAAAAAACGCAAACATTTCCAAAATCCAAAGGTCCAACTGTTGAGTCTGCCTATGGGGAGTGCATTATACTATATTGAGGATTATCTGGTGCATTATACTATATAGAGGCTATTTATACAGTGTGGGGATTACAGTTAGGGTCATATAGTGTGGGTTATGTGGGGTATTTGTATGGTGTGGGGGCCATCATACAGTGTTGGAGACATCAGTTTGGGGGCTACTAAGGGGTCAGTATACTGTGTGTGGGGGTACTATACAGTGAGGGGGCATTATACTGTGTATAGGAAAGCATCATACTGTGTAGAGAGGGGCTGTACATGGGGGAGACTCAGGACATTATTAAATGTTAAGTGGGCACTTATCTTTATAGGGGAACTCAGGTTATTGTGACTGTCAAATGGGCACACAGAGGGCACAATTACTTTCTAGGGGGCAAAATGTGGGCACTGTTTTCTAGGGCACGTGCACACGGCATTACTATATTCTAGAGGTTTGTTTAACCATCTAGAGGGGGCACAGCAGGTGCAGTAATAGGGACACATACAACAGCGGCTCAGTATTGGGGTATCAGCAGGATGAGGAGTTTGTACAGGTTGGGAATAGATGGGGACGGTGCCTGAAATGTAAGGAGTCAAATGTGTCTTTGGATGGAGACGTTGTCGTGTCGGTCTGGGCCAGATGAAAAAGATGGTAAAAAGTGAACAATTTAATCAGAAAGAACGTCATCTGTAAATTACTATATATAACTGTAATCTCTTATATATTCTGCAGGACTGACATCTATCAATATATGTCGCCATATGGCGGTAGTATCAGTGCTGCTCTGTGTATAGAGATTATTTTCAGTAACAGCGTGGTCATCTGCTGAGGTTCTCCTACATCCACTATATGGGTGCGCCACTATTTTTGTAATCAGGGTCACCTGGTTAGGGGCCCACTCAGAAGTTTCGCCCCCCCCCGAACCAAAACCCTATCATACAGCCAGCATCTGTCTGTAACAGCAGCGACTGGAGGGAGCTGTAATTGCTGATGTTTAACCATTTAAATCCCTGACACCTGCATTTAAATCACTGACTTGCTGGTGTGCACGCACCAGCTCCTATCTCCTTCGTACCTGCACAACGTGATCTATGGCAGAATTGCATTTTTTTTTACCATGTCAGCATACTTAGAATTTTTTTTCCATTTTCCAGTATATTGCATGGTAAAAGGAATAGTGGCATTCAAAATTACAACTTGTCCTGCAAAAGCAAGTCCTCATATGAGTAATTCAATTGAAAAATATAAAAGTTAGGATGCTTGAAAGATAGGGAATAAAAAACTCGAAAGCGCAACAATGAAAATTGGCTGTGGTGGGAAGAGGTTCAAGGGGATTTCCGCTTTGTTTAGAAAGAAACAAACAAACTGTTCTTTACTCATCCTCCCCAGTCCAGAGTTGTACCTCTGCCTTTGATCACAGTGTTAGGGTATAATGTCTTTTTCAGGCCGGTTAAACTATAGCTAAATGAGCATGCTGCTTCCTTTAACCACTTCAGTTTCTAAACTCTGAAACAGTTAAAAGAAGTAACAAAAGTCCCAACATGTGCACAGCAGTATGGTTTTTACACTGCAGTGCATTGTTTTACATATTTTCAGTGTGTGCACATATCCTAATGTAACATCTGCAGTGGGAGTATTGTGTACAGAGAATAATGCAGCTGGGAATAAACAGACATTCACAGCAGCAGACATGAATGCTTCTTTTGCTGCACTGCCGGGACTACAACTCCCAGCAGGCTTTGCTCCTCTTTACATCCTCTAAGTGTCGCGAAGGAGTGGGAAAGACCAAGTGCAACACGAAGGGAAGAGGGGAGGAAGCCCAAACACTAGGGAAAGGGGGAGTGGAGACCCCTAGATCTAATATCACCCTGCATACCCTACCGTCCCTATATAGGTTCCACACCTATCGCCGGGCAGGACCCTAAACCCTAGATGACCCTAGAGCTTGGCCCTAGATAGGGAGGGGGAGGGGTGAGCACTGGTCAGGCCCCACTACAAACTAAAGACAACAAGGTAGACAAACAAAGGGGATTTACTTAGCTTGAGCAGACACCAGAGGAGTAATACCAACAGTCCTCCAAGGGCACCAGAGAAGACACTAGCCGACTGCTAGTGCGCCAAGCTTGTACATAGAAGTATCACCGGCGATTGCCTGGAGAAAACTGAGGATTTTTAACTCCCATGCCAGGGTGTATCAATCAGCGGCAGTAGGGTGGTCGTTGCTGGGTCTTAAAGGAAGAAGGATTAAGAAAGTGTCAGCAATGCCAAGCGCAGTGACCTTCTGTTATGAACGGCAACAAGTTCTAAGAAAAGAAGGGGAAAGCTTTCCCTACAGTAAGACTAAGCTGAATCCCTATGATGTAGCGGGCTGCCTGTTTCTAGCAAACGGACCCGCCTTAGTCCTAGGCTAGTCTGAACGAAGACCTATAGAATAAAGGGAAGGGGTCCCTAAAAGAACTAAGGACTGGAACAAAAAATGGGACACCTCCTGAATAGTGTTGAGCGAGCATGCTCGACACTGCTCGGTACTCTCCCGAGCATCTCACTACTCGGGATGTTCGGCGAGCACCGAACAATTCCGGGTTACTCAGGCGGCTCCGCACTGCTCTCCTCTGCTTGTCCTCCGCACCTGCGGCTCCGCTCTGCTCCGCCTGTCCTCCGCACCTGCAGCTCTGCTCCGCTCTGCTTTGCTCCGTCTGTCCTCTGCACCTGCAGCTCTGCTCTTCTCCGCTTGTCCTCCGCACCTGCGACTCTGCTGCACTTGTTCTCCGTGCCTGTGGCTCTGCTCCCCTCTGCTCTGCTCCGTCTGTCCTGCGCACCTGCGGCTCTGCTCTGCTCCACTTGTCCTCCGCACCTGCGGCTCCGCTCTGCTCCGCTTGTTCTCCACACCTGCGGCTCTGCTCCGCTTGTCCTCTGCACCTGCGGCTCTTCTCCGCTCTACTCCGCTTGTCCTCCGCACCAGCGGCTCTGCTCCACTCTGCTCTGCTCTGCCTGTCCTCTGCACCTGCGGCTCTGCTCCGCTCTGCTCCTCTTGTCCTCTGCACCTGCGGCTCTGCTACGCTTGTTCTCCGCACCTGCGGCTCTGCTCCGCTCTGCTTTGCTCCCTCTGTCCTCTGCACCTGCAGCTCTGCTCCGCTCTGCTCTTCTCCGCTTGTCCTCCGCACCTGCGGCTCTGCTGCGCTTGTTCTCCGCGCCTGTGACTCTGCTCCCCTCTGCTCCGCTCCGTCTGTTCTGCGCACCTGCGGCTCTGCTCCGCTCTGCTCTGCTCCAATTGTCCTCCGCACCTGCGGCTCCGCTGTGCTCCGCTTGTTCTCCACACCTGCGGCTCTGCTTCGCTCTGCTCCGCTTGTCCTCTCCCCTGCGGCTCTGCTCCGCTCTGCTCTGCTTGTCCTCCACACCTGAGGCTCCGCTCTACTCCACTTGTCCTCTGCACCTGCGGCTCTGCTCTGCTCCGCTTCTCCTCCGCACCTGCGGTTCCAATACGCTCTGCTCCACTTGTCCCTCGCACCTGCGGCTCTGCTCTGCTTCTCCTCCGCACCTGCAGCTCTGCTCCGCTTGTCTTCTGCACCTGCGGCTCCGCTCTGCATCTCTTGCCCTCCGCACCTGCGGCTTTGCTCCGCTCTGCTTTGCTCTGCTTGTTCTCCGCAACTGCGGCTCTGCTCCGCTCTGCTCCACTTGTCCTCCACACCTGCGGCTCTGCTCCGCTCTGCTCCCCCTGTCCTCCGCACCTGCGGCTCCGCTTTGCTCCGCTTGTCCTTCGCACCTGCGGCTCCACTCTGCTCCGCTTGTCCTTCGCACCTGCGGCTCCACTCTGCTCCGCTTGTCCTTCGCACCTGCGGCTCCACTCTGCTCCACTTACACTCCGCACCTGCGGCTCTGCTCCGCTTGTCCTCCGCACCTGCGTCTCTGCTTGTCCTCTGTGCCTGCGGCTCCGCTCTGCTCCGCTTGTCCTCTGCACCTGCGGCTCCACTCTGCTCCTCTTGTCCTTCGCACCTGCGGCTCCACTCTGCTCCACTTACCCTCCGCACCTGCGGCTCTGCTCCGCTTGTCCTCCGCACCTGCGTCTCTGCTTGTCCTCTGTGCCTGCGGCTCCGCTCTGCTCTGCTCCGCTTGTCCTTTACACCTGTGGCTCTGCTCCGCTCTGCTCTGCTCCGCTAGTCCTCTGCACCTGCGGCTCTGCTCCGCTCTGCTCCGCTTGTCCTCCGCACCTGCGGCTCTGTTCTGCTCTGCTCCGCTCCGCTTGTCCTCTGCACCTGCGGCTCTGCTCATCTTTGCTTTGCTCCGCTAGTCCTCTGCACCTGCGGCTCTGCTCTGCTCCGCTTGTCCTCCACACCTGCGGCTCTGCTCCGCTCTGCTCTGCTCCGCTTGTCCTCCGCACCTACGTCTCTGCTTCGCTCTGCTCTGCTCCGCTTGTTCTCCGCACCTGCGGCTCTGCTCTGCTCCGCCTGTCCTCCGCACCTGCGGCTCTGCTCTGCTCTGCTCCTCTTGCTCTCCGTACCTGCGGCTCTGCTCTGCTCCTCTTGTTCTCCGTACCTGCGGCTCTGCTCTGCTCCGCTTGTTTTCTGCACCTGCGGCTCCGTTCTGCTTCGCTTGTTCTCTGCACCTGCGGCTCTGCTCCGTCTGTCCTCTGCACCTGTGGCTCTGCTCCGCTCTGCTCTACTCCGCTTGTCCTCCACATCTGCGGCTCTGCTCTGCTTGTTCTCCGCACCTGCGGCTCCACTCTGCTCTGCTTGTCCTCCGCACATGCGGCTCCGTTCTGCTCTGCTTGTCCTCCGCACCTGCGGCTCCGCTCCGCTCCACTTGTCCTCCGCACCTGCGGCTCCGCTCTGCTTGTCCTCTGCACCTGCGACTCCGTTCTGCTCTGCTCCACTTGTCCTCTGCACCTGCGGCTCTCCTCCGCTTTGCTTTGTCCCGCTTGTCCTCTGCACCTGCGGCTCTGCTCCGCTTGTTCTCCGCACCTGCGGCTCTGCTCTGCTCCGCTTGTCTTCCGCACCTATGTCTCTGCTTCGCTCTGCTCTGCTCCGCTTGTTCTCCGCACCTGCGGCTCTGCTCTGCTCTGCTCTGTCTGTCCTCCGCCCCTGCGGCTCTGCTCCTCTCCTCTTGTCCTCCGTACCTGCAGCTCTGCTCTGCTTCGCTTGTTCTCTGCACCTGCGGCTCCATTCTGCTTTGCTTGTTCTCTGCACCTGCGGCTCTGCTCCACTGTGCTCCGTCTGTCCTCCGCACCTGCGGCTCTGCTCCGTTCTGCTCTGCTCCGCTTGTCCTCCACACCTGCTGCTCTGCTCCGCTTGTTCTCCGCACCTGCGGCTCCGCTCTGCTTGTCCTCTGCACATACGGCTCCGTTCTGCTCTGCTCTGCTTGTCTTCTGCACCTGCGGCTCCTCTCTGCTCCACTTGTCCTCCGCACCTGCGGCTCCACTCTGCTCGTCCTCCGAACCTGCGGCTCCGCTCTGCTCTGCTTGTCCTCCGCACCTGCGACTCCGTTCTGTTCTGCTCCACTTGTCCTCTGCACCTGCGGCTCTGCTCCGCTTGTTCTCCGCACCTACGTCTCTGCTTCGCTCTGCTCTGCTCTGTCTGTCCTCCGCACCTACGGCTCTGCTCCGTTATGCTCTGCTCCGCTTGTCCTTTGCAACTGCAGCTCTGCTCTGCTCCGCTTGTTCTCCGCACCTACGGCTCCGCTTGTACTCCGCACCTGCGGCTTTGCTTCACTCTGCTCTGCTCCGCTTGTCCTTCGCACCTATGTCTTCGCTTTGCTCTGCTCTGCTCCGCTTGTCCTACGCACCTCCGGCTCTGCTCTGCTTTGCTCCATCTGTCCTCCGCACCTGCGGCTCTGCTCCGCTCAGCTCTTCTCCGTTTGTGCTCCGCACCTGCGGCTCTGCTGCGCTTGTCCTCTGTGCCTGCGGCTCTGCTCCCCTCTGCTCTGCTCCATCTGTCCTGCGCACCAGCGGCTCTGCTTTGCTCCGCTTGTCCTCCGCACTTGTGGCTCTGCTCCACTTGTCCTCCGCACCTGCGTTTCTGCTTCGCTCTGCTCTGCTTGTCCTCAGCACATGCGGGTGTGCTCTGCTCCGCTCTGCACCATTTGTCCTCCGCGCTTGTGGCTCTGCTCTGCTTGTCCTCCACACCTGTGGCTCTGCTCCGCTTGTCCTCTGCACTTGCGTCTCTGCTTCTCTTGTCCTCCGCACCTGCGGCTCTGCTCCGCTTGTCCTCCGCACCTGCGGCTCTGCTCCGCTCTGCTAGTCCTCTGCACCTGCGGCTTTGCTCCGCTTGTCCTCCGCACCTGTGACTCTGCTCCGCTTCGTCCTCTACATCTGCGGCTCTGCTCCGCTCTGCACCGCTTGTCCTCCGCACCTGCAGCTCTGCTCCGCTATCCCAGTCTGTATTGGTCCCTATCCAGCCTGTTTTCCTACCTGCCTGTACCCGCCAGTCTGCATACCAGCCGAGCCTGCCCGTTCCTGCATTCCCCGATGTGGGTCAACAGCTGTGACCGGGGTCGACCTGGAGTAGCACCTGAGCCACCTTCGACGTCCCTCCTCGGACCACGGAGTTGATTAAGCTGCCGTGTGTTCGTGATCGAATCTGGCGAGGCCCCTAGTCACACCCCTCCAGGCACTCCTCGGTTCTTGGCCTAGTGGGACCACTAACCATGCTCATGCCAGTCAGTCCGGGCGTGAGCGAAACAACCGCGAAGTAGTTGAACATGACCTTCTTTCCATAATTGGCCCAAAAAACATATTTCAATTACTACAAAGGGGGAATTGCCTGGATCGAGGACGGCCTTTCATTTTTCTAACTAAGGAAAGTAAACAGATTAGTTTGTAGTAATAAAAATGCAATCTCAATGTAAAGCCTCTCAGCTTTCTGACATATGATGATTGCATATAATCTACATCCATAGCTATATACATGTAATTGAATGGTGTAGTAAATACTTACCTCCCAATTGGGGCACAACGTGAATTCTCTAATGTATTCTATTGATTCCAAGAGTCCACAAAGTGCTTCCAGAGAAATTATTTTCTGACCTACACAAAACAAAACAAAAAGTGTCAGCTAGGACCAAGGGAGAAGATAGAATGCAAAAATTGAACTACTAAATTTGTTTTACTTACTTTGATTAGGTGTTTTCCAAAAATTGATGAACAAACGCTTCACATGTTCTTCAAGGAGTTTCTAATGCAATCCATTCTTGATAGAAGGTCCAAAAATGTTCTCAAAATGTAACACTTAGAAGATGCTTGCTTGTCAAGGAAGTAAGAATCTTTCTACGGTTCTTCCTCAAAGTACTTCAACCATTCCATGGCCCATGCAATACGCAAAACAATTTACGCCCCAGGCTCTGTGCATGCACATGATTTCACAACAATGCAGTAAAAACAAATCTTTGACAAGAGCTTTTACTGTATTTATCATTGTAAAATGTGTGGGTAATGCACAGAAACAACCAAGTAGTTGAACAAGTATTTCTTATCGTAATTGGCCTGAGGAGAACATATTTCTACGACTGCAAAGAGGATATTGCCTGGAACAAGGATGGTCTTTTGTTTTTTAACTGAAACACAACAGAATAGATTGTAGTAATAAAAATGCAATCTCAATGTAAAGCCTCTCAGCTTTCTGACACATGATGATTGCATATTGTCTACATTTAAAGCTTTGAAAATGTGATAGAGTTCTTGAGCAAATGCTTACCACACAATTGGAGTATGACCTGAATTCTACAATATCTTCCAAGGATTCCAAGAGTCCACATAAGGCTTTCAGGTAAGGATTTTCCTGACCTACAAAAAAAGTAAAAAACAAACATATCAGGTAGGACAAACAGGGTAGATTAAATCTAAGCATTGAATTATTACATTTGTCCTACTTACTTTGATTTGGAGTTTTCCAAGAAAATGATCAATAAATCCACACATCTTCTTCTAGGTCCTTCTAAGGCAGGGGTCTCAAACTCGGCTGGGTATATGGGCCGCACATGGAAAAAATTTGAATTTGGGGGGCCGCATTCTTTGTTCAATGTAACATTTTTAGTGATACCATTTTTTTGTATACACCTTTTGAACATTTTTGCCGTGTTTATTTTTTTATGGCTTGGGTCTTTATGGATGTGGCGATAATAAACGTGCACTTTTTTGTGTTTACTTTAGTTTACATATAAAACAGCATTTTTAGTGCCCAATAATTTTTCATGCTTTATTTTATTTTTTATTTTTTTTACAATTTTATTTCCCCCAATTGGCCACATACAGTAATATTGTCTTACAATTAGCATCATATAGTAATAATGGAAAACATCTTGTAGTAATGTTCCCCATCCAAGTCCCCATCTTGTACTAATGTGCCCCATCCAGGTCCCCATCCTGTGGCTATGTGCCCCATCCAGGTCCCCATCCTGTGGCAATGTTCCCCATCCAGGTCCCCATCTTGTGGCTCTGGTCCCCATCTTGTGGCTCTGTGCCCCATCCAGGTCCCCATCTTGTGGCTCTGTGCCCCATCCAGGTCCCCATCTTGTGGCTATGTGCCCCATCCAGGTCCCCATCCTGTGGCAACGTTCCCCATCCTGGCGCCCATCTTGTGGCTATGTGCCCCATCCAGGTCCCCATCTTGTGGCTATGTGCCCCATCCAGGTCCCCATCTTGTGGCTCTGTGCCCCATCCAGGTCCCCATCTTGTGGCTATGTGCCCCATCCAGGTCCACATCTTGAGGCTCTGTGCCTCATCCAGGTCCCCATCCTGTGGCTATGTGCCCCATCCAGGTCCCCTCTTGTGGCTATGTGCCCCATCCAGGTCCCCTCTTGTGGCTATGTGCCCCATCCAGGTCCCCTCTTGTGGCTATGTGCCCCATCCAGGTCCCCTCTTGTGGCTATGTGCCCCATCCAGGTCCCCATCCTGTGGCAACGTTCCCCATCCTGGCGCCCATCTTGTACTAATGTGCCTCATCCAGGTCCCCATCTTGGGGCAATGTGCCCCATCCAGGTCCCCATCTTGGGGCTATGTGCCCCATCCAGGTCCCCATCCTGTGGCTATGTGCCCCATCCAGGTCCCCATCTTGTGGCTATGTGCCCCATCCAGGTCCCCATGTTGTGGCTCTGGTCCCCATCTTGTGGCTCTGTGTCCCATCCAGGTCCCCATCTTGTGGCTATGTGCCCCATCCAGGTCCACATCTTGAGGCTATGTGCCCCATCCAGGTCCACATCTTGAGGCTCTGTGCCCCATCCAGGTCCCCATCCTGTGGCTATGTGCCCCATCCAGGTCCCCTCTTGTGGCTATGTGCCCCATCCAGGTCCCCATCCTGTGGCTATGTGCCCCATCCAGGTCCCCTCTTGTGGCTCTGTGCCCCATCCCGGTCCCCATGTTGTGGCTCTGTGCCCCCTGTGCTGTTCTTCACACACATAAAATAGAAAAAAAAAAAAGATGATTCTCACCTGTCCTCCGTTCCCTCGGCGGCCTTCCTGCAGATGTGGCCCGCAGGCACCACAGAGTCCAACCCCTTGACGATCCCGACCTGGTCCAGGAGGAGCCGCCGACAGCAGCGCTGCATTGCCGCACAGAGACTGTCTCCCAGCACAGCATTTTCAATGTCAGCCGCCGGCCAATCAGAGGCCAGCAGCTGACATCTGCTTATGGCAATGACGTCATACTCGCTGCGCCGACACGCAGATATCAGCTGCTGGCCTCTGATTGGCCAGCGGCTGGCATTGGAAATGCAGTGCTGGGAAACAGTCTCTGTGTGGCAATTCAGCGCTGCTGTCGGCGGCTCCTCCTGGACCAGGTCGGGATCGTCAAGGGGTCTGTGCCTGCGGGCCGCATAAAGCAGCCTCAGGGGCCGCATGCGGCCCGCGGGCCACGTGTTTGAGACCCCTGTTCTAAGGTAATCTTTTCTTTATGGAAAGTCCAAAACGTTCTCCCAGTCCAACATTTAAAAGCTGTCCCCTTTGTCAAAAATGGAAGAACACATCCAAGGTTCTTCTAGAAAAATCATCTATCATGCTATTGCTCATGGAATGCACAAAAATTATTGCTCAGAGCTCTCTGCATGCATAGTTTCACAACATTGCAGTAAAACAACTCTTTGACAAGAGTTTTTACTTATTCATCATTGTGAAATGTGTGGGCATTGCACAAGTACAGCCAAGTAGTTGAACATGACCTCCTTTCCATAATTGGCCCAAAAAACATATTTCAATTACTACAAAGGGGGATTTCCTGGATCGAGGACGGCCTTTCATTTTTCAAACGAAGGAAAGTAAACAGATTAGCTTGCAGTAATAAAAATGCAATCTCAATGTAAAGCCTCTCAGCTTTCTGACATATGATGATTGCATATAATCTACATCCATAGCTATATACATGTAATTGAATGGTGTAGTAAATACTTACCTCCCAATTGGGGCACAACGCAAATTTTATAATGTATTCCATGGATTCCAAGCAGGGCCGGCGTCAGCACCCGGCACACCCGGGCAAGTGCCGGGGCCCTGAGCAGGCAGGGGGGCCCACTGGCGGTCGCGCACCCCGCCGGGCTATGGGCGGAGGAGAGCGGTGTCAGCGCCCGCCCTTCTCCGCCACTTGCTCAGGGCCCCGGCCTCTCCCCGTGCCTCCGCAGATCCACTGTCTTCCTGCTCTGCGCTCCCTGTGACGTCTCAGGTCAGAGGGCGTGGTAACGTCTTTCCACCGCACGCTCCCCTGAGCCATCACAGGGACGACGCCGGCAACGCTGGAGTCCAGACCCGAGCAGCGGGCAGCAGGTGAGAAAGAGGGAGGTGAGTATTTGATTTTTTTTTTTTTTTTTTTTATGTATGGAGGCATGGGGCATAATATGGGGGGGTGACATCCTGCATGAGGCATAATATGGGGGGGGTGACATCTTTCATGGGGCATTATAAAGAGAGGGGGGGTGACATCCTGCATGGAGCATTATAAAGAGAGGGGGGTGACATCCTGCATGGGACATTATAAAGAGAGGGGGGGTGACATCCTGCATGGGGCATTATAAAGAGAGGGGGGGTGACATTCTGCATGGGGCATTATAGAGAGAGGGGGTGACAACCGGCATGGGGCATTATAGAGAGAGGGGGTGACAGCCTGCATGGGGCCTTATAAAGAGGGGGGGGTACATCCTGCATGGGGCATTATAAAGAGAGGGGGGGTGACATCCTGCATGGGGCATTATAAAGAGAGGGGGGGTGACATCCTGCATGGGGCATTATAAAGAGAGGGGGGGTGACATCCTGCATGGGGCATTATAGAGAGAGGGGGTGACATCCTGCATGAGGCCTTACAAAGAGGGCTGGGTACATCCTGCATGGGGCATTATAAATAGAGGGGGGTGACATCCTGCATGGGGCATTATAAAGAGAGGGGGTGACATCCTGCATGGAGCATTATAAAGAGAGGGGGTGACATCCTGCATGGGGCATTATAAAGAGGGGGGGTGACATCCTGCATGGGGCCTTATAAAGAGGGGGGTACATCCTGCATGGGGCCTTATAAAGAGGAGGGGTGACAGCCTGCATGGGGCATTATAAGGTGGGGAACAGCCTGCATGGGGCATTGTAAGGGGGGGATAGCCTGCATAGTGAATTATGTGGGGGGAACAGCCTGAATGGAGCATTATAAGGGGGGGGGCAGCTTGTATGGGGCATTATGTTGGGGGTAACAGCGTGCATGGAGCATTATAAGGGGGGGACAGCCTGTATGGGGCATTATGTGGGGGGTAACAGCCTGCATGCAGCATTACATAGGGGCCAGTATCCTGTATGGAGCGTTATAAGGGGACCAGTATCCTGTATGGAGCGCTATATGGGGGCCAGTATCCTGTATGGAGCTTTATAAGGGGACCAGTATCCTGTATGGAGCGTTATATGGGGGCCAGTATCCTGTATGGAGCGTTATATGGGGGCCAGTATTCTGTATGGAGCCTTATATGGGGGCCAGTATTCCATATGGAGCCTTATATGGAGGTGTCACGCTGTCTCAGCGTACAGGGGGGTCAGGGGCCTGAGCTGACCCTAGACGGGGGCCCTGACTAATCCCTCAACCTGGAGGTACTGTTAATGGTACAGAGGTCCAGGCCGCCAGTGTAACCCTAAACTCCTGAATATCCCTGAACCTAAGTAATCTAGTCCTGAGAAGGACCCCGATCACAACAATGGGGAACAGGATAGAAAATGCCCAAAACACAGTACTAGACAAACGAGACAGTACAAGGGGAAAACCAAAAACCACCTTGCATACAAAAACTAACACCACAATTACAGTGGGAACAACAACAGGTTAGGAGATAAATGATAAAGGGAGGAAGGGAACAAACCACACCGCATACTCCTCGCTCCGAACTCCACCAAACAACGATCCACTCTGAAGGTCTGCAAGAAATGCTTTCACCGACAACTTCCCCATCAGACCAGCAGGTATTTGAAGGAATCCCAATACTGCAGCATTAACTGCAGCTGGGCGAGGCTGAGCCTCTTCAAGCACAGAGAGAGAGAATTAACTCCCTCACAACCAAAAAACACAAAGCACCAAAAACTCAGCTGCGAGAAGTCAGGCTGTGTAGTCGCGACGATCTTCGTGGCAACACACCCATGACAGTACCCCCCCTTCTACGAGGGGCCTCCGGACCCTCAGGGCCTGGTTTATCCGGGTGAGTCGTGTGGAAGGCCCGAATTAACCGGTCTGCGTTAATATTTGACGCAGGAACCCACATTCTCTCCTCAGGACCATACCCTTTCCAATGAACCAGGTACTGAAGGGACCGGCGACTAAAACATGAATCGATGACTTTCGATACCTGAAACTCCAAATTTCCATTGACCACCACTGGAGGAGGAGGTAAAGGTGACGGTATCATTGGCGCCACATACCTCTTAAGCAAAGATCTGAGGAACACGTTATGAATTTTAAACGTAGGGGGGAGGTCAAGACGGAATGCCACCGGATTAATTATAGAACTGATCCTGTACGGCCCGATGAACCTGGGACCCAGTTTCCAGGAGGGAACCTTGAGTTTTATATTCTTGGTAGACAACCATACCCGATCGTTCACACTTAGGTCCGGACCAGACACTCTCCTCATATCAGCCATACGTTTGTATCGGTTCCCCATAGTACTCAGATTATTCAGTACCCCTCTCCATACTGAAGCGAGTGATGACGAAAATCGTTCCTCCTCAGGAACCCCCGAAGAGCCCCCTCTACTGAAAGTACAAAACTGGGGATGAAAACCATATGCCCCAAAAAACGGGGACTTACCAGTGGATTCGCTCCGCCTATTATTAAGAGCAAACTCCGCCAGAGGTAAGAAAGAAGCCCAGTCCTCCTGGTTCTCTGACACAAAACACCAGAGATATGTCTCCAAACTCTGGTTCAGACGTTCCGTCTGACCATTGGTCTGAGGATGAAAAGCCGATGAGAACGATAAATGCATCCCCCGCCGAGTACAAAAAGCCTTCCAGAATTTGGACACAATCTGAGACCCCTGATCCGACACCACATCGGAGGGTACCCCGTGAAGCCTCACAATCTCTCCAATGAACACCTGCGCAAGAGTTTTAGCATTAGGAAGAGCAGGAAAAGCGATAAAATGTGCCATCTTGCTGAACCTGTCTACTACAACGAGTATGACCGTTTTACCCGAGGACGGCGGGAGGTCCGTAATAAAGTCCATAGACAGATGAGTCCAAGGACGCTCCGGGATCTTCAAAGGTAAGAGGGCCCCAGACGGACGGGTATGTGGGGTCTTAGAGCGCGCACAAACCCCACAGGACACAACAAAAGTTACCACCTCCTTATGTAAGTTAGGCCACCAAAACCGACGCGAGAGGAGATCCACAGTTGCTTTACTCCCTGGGTGTCCTGCCAAAGCTGAGTTATGGTGTGCCTCGATCACCTTTTGTCGTAGCTGATCTGGAACAAACAGTCTCCCTGGAGGTCCAACAGGGGCGTCCCCCTGAGCCTCCAATACCTCCTCCTCAAGCTCAGAGCATACTGCCGACACCACCACCCCCTCTTGAAGGATAGGAACCGGATCATCCGTATTCCCGGCCCCAGGGAAACTACGAGATAAGGCATCCGCCTTCACATTTTTTGACCCAGGACGATATGTAACGACAAAATTAAACCTGGTAAAAAACAACGACCACCTGGCTTGTCTGGGATTCAAACGTTTTGCGGACTCCAGATAAAGCAGGTTCTTGTGATCAGTGATGACGGTGACCGGATAGACTGCCCCCTCCAAAAAATGGCGCCACTCCTCAAAAGCTAACTTAATAGCCAAGAGTTCCCTATTGCCGACATCGTAATTCCTCTCAGCGGACGACAATTTTTTGGAGAAAAAAGCGCACGGACGCCACTTACCAGGGGACGAACCTTGTGACAAAACTGCTCCCACCCCTACCTCAGAAGCGTCTACCTCTACAATGAACGACGGTGACGCATCAGGTTGAATGAGTATGGGTGCTGAGGCAAAACATTTTTTCAAGGAGGAGAATGCTTGACAAGCCTTGTCAGACCACCTAGAAAAATCCGTCCCCTTTTTTGTCATGTCTGTGAGAGGTTTAACCATGGATGAGAAATTACGAATGAATTTCCGGTAATAATTAGCAAACCCCAGGAAACGTTGTAGTGCCTTAAGATTCTCTGGCAGATCCCACTCAAGAACTGCCCGCACTTTCCCTGGGTCCATACGAAAACCGGACGCTGACACCAGGAAACCTAAAAACTGGAGTTCCTGTACGGGGAACACACACTTCTCCCATTTGGCGTACAGTTTATTATCCCGCAAGATCTGTAACACCTGCCTAACATGCTCCTGATGAGACACAAGATCAGGCTAGTAAATTAAGATGTCATCCAGATATATGACTACAAACTGACCCACCAGGCGGCGAAAAATGTCATTAACAAAGTGTTGGAACACCGCCGGGGCATTAGTCAGACCGAATGGCATGACAAGGTTCTCATAATGCCCCTCCGGAGTGTTAAACGCCGTCTTCCACTCATCCCCCTCCTTTATCCTAATCAGATTGTACGCCCCCCTGAGATCCAACTTAGAGAACCATTTGGCGCCCACGATCTGATTAAAGAGATCGGGGATAAGTGGGAGTGGATACGGATCTCGGACCGTAATCCGATTAAGTTCACGGAAATCCAGGCAAGGGCGTAGGCCTCCATCTTTCTTCTTCACAAAGAAGAACCCCGCGGCCACCGGGGAAGATGAAGGTCTAATATGCCCCTTAGCCAGACTCTCAGAAATATAATCCTTCATGGCCTGCCTCTCCGGACCAGATAGGTTATACAACCTAGATTTAGGTAACTTGGCCCCAGGGAGCAATTTTACAGAACAGCCATACACGCGATGAGGAGGTAGTTCCTGACACCCTTTCTCCGAGAATACATCCTCAAAGTCCGCCAGAAATGGAGGTAAGACCCTAGGAGTGACAGCACCGATCACCGTATTCATGCAGTTTTTATTACAGAATTCACTCCATTGGCTTATCTCCCTGGATTGCCAATTAATAACCGGATTATGCTTAATTAACCAAGGAAGGCCCAACACAATAGGAGTGGGAAGACCCTCCAACACGTAACAAGACAACAGTTCTTTATGTATCGCCCCCACTTGAAGATTTACGTTATGCACCACTTGCAAAAAACTTCCCTGACCGAGAGGCCTGGCGTCGATCGAAAATATGGGGATGGGTTTAGCCAACATATTCAATAGCATACCTTGAACCCGGGCAAACCGAGCGTCCACCAGATTAGCCCCGGCCCCACTATCTAGAAGAACAGATATCCTCTCAGTTCTCATACCCACCACCACCTCCCCCGGTACGAGAAACTGAGACGAACCTAGGGACGAAATACCTACTCCCAGATTGCCGTCCACCACACAACCTGGGATCAATAGTTTTCCGACGACTCTTTATTCTGCAAAGGACGGGATGGACACCCCCCAATAAAATGTCCCTTTCTCCCGCAGAAGAAGCACCTTCCAGTCTTGTGGTGCACCGCCGGTCCCCTCCCCCGGAAAGATGTCCCTCCTAACTGCATAGGCTCCTCTGGACTGACCAGGGGAACCTCCATATGAGGAGACCTTGTAGGAGGTGGAGTCATCCCAGGGGGCGGAGTTATCCCGCACCTCTCCCGAAGCCGTCTGTCAGTGCGAATAGCAAGAGCCATAGCGGCTTCCAGTGAGGCGGGAGGGTCATACTGTGCCAACACATCCTTTAATTTGTCAGATAACCCTTGACAAAACTGGCTCCTAAGAGCCGGGTCATTCCACTGGGTGTCCGTGGCCCACCTACGGAACTCCGAACAGAATTCCTCCGCCGGACGATCTCCCTGGTGGATCCTACGTAACTTAGATTCAGCAAGGGAGATCCGATCTGGGTCATCATATACGAGTCCCAGAGCAGCGAAAAACCTATTCACTGACTGGAGAGCCGGGGAGCCCGGGGGAATAGAGAACGCCCAAGATTGTGGGTCCCCTTGTAGGAGCAAGATGACAATTCCCACCCTTTGCTCCTCACTCACCGATGACCGAGGCCGCAGCTGAAAGTACAACTTGCATGCCTCCCGGAAAACAAAAAACTTATCCCGCCCCCCAGTGAACCTGTCAGGGAGAGCTACTTTAGGTTATGGTCTGGCTTGCTCCAGAGGACACAAAACCTTGGACTTAACGTCCGCCAACTCCATGGACAAACTCTGCAACTGCCGAGCTAGACTGGCTACTGGATCCATGGTGGTTGGAAAAAAAATTATTATTTTTTTTTTTTTTTTGTCGGTCGGTGAAAATGTCACGCTGTCTCAGCGTACAGGGGGGTCAGGGGCCTGAGCTGACCCTAGACGGGGGCCCTGACTAATCCCTCAACCTGGAGGTACTGTTAATGGTACAGAGGTCCAGGCCGCCAGCGTAACCCTAAACTCCTGAATATCCCTGAACCTAAGTAATCTAGTCCTGAGAAGGACCCCGATCACAACAATGGGGAACAGGATAGAAAATGCCCAAAACACAGTACTAGACAAATGATACAGTACAAGGGGAAAACCAAAAACCACCTTGCATACAAAAACTAACACCACAATTACAGAGGGAACAACAACAGGTTAGGAGATAAATGATAAAGGGAGGAAGGGAACAAACCACACCGCATACTCCTCGCTCCGAACTCCACCAAACAACGATCCACTCTGAAGGTCTGCAAGAAATGCTTTC
The DNA here is from genome assembly GCF_046119375.1 of Phyllobates terribilis. Taxonomy (NCBI): domain Eukaryota; kingdom Metazoa; phylum Chordata; class Amphibia; order Anura; family Dendrobatidae; genus Phyllobates; species Phyllobates terribilis. Next base: position 222,058 of record NW_027364293.1, read on the forward strand.
ACCGACAACTTCCCCATCAGACCAGCAGGTATTTGAAGGAATCCCAATACTGCAGCATTAACTGCAGCTGGGCGAGGCTGAGCCTCTTCAAGCACAGAGAGAGAAAATTAACTCCCTCACAACCAAAAAACACAAAGCACCAAAATCTCAGCTGCGAGAAGTCAGGCTGTGTAGTCGCGACGATCTTCGTGGTGACACACCCATGACAGGAGGCCTGTATTCTGTATGGTGCCTTATATAGGGGCCAAGTATTCCGTATGGAGCCTTATATGGGGGCCAAGTATTCCGTATGGAGCCTTATAGGGGGGCCAGTATTCCGTATGAGGCCTTATATGGGGGCCAGTATTCCGTATGGGGCCTTATATGGGGGCCAGTATTCCATATGGGGCCTTATATGGGGGCCAGTATTCCATATGGGGCCAAATATGGGGGCCAGTATTCCATATGGGGCCTTATATGGGGGCAAGTATTCTGTGTGGAGCGATTCGCTGGTTTCTGAGCTATTGTGGAATTTACAATAGATATCGCTCATGTAATGTAAGAAGTGAAATCTTTGCATTGTACTATATTTATATATATTCCTCTGCGGTATCTGTGCATCATGAATCGTGGTATGTATTAAAGGGGCCCACAGAGACTCTTTCGCCCGGGGCCCAGAAAAACCTGGAGCCGGCCCTGATTCCAAGAGTCCACAAACTGATTCCAGAGAAATTATTTTCTGACCTACACAAAACAAAACAAAAAATGTCAGCTAGGACCAATGGAGAGGATAGAATGCAAAAATTGAAATACTAAATTTGTTTTACTTACTTTGATTAGGTGTTTTCGAAAAATTGATGAACAAACGCTTCACATGTTCTTCAAGGAGTTTCTAATGGAATCCATTCTTGATAGAAGGTTCAAAAATGTCCTCAAAATGTAACACTTAGAAGATGCTTGTTTGTCAAGGAAGTAAGAATGTTTCTACGGTTCTTCCTCAAAGTGTTTCAACCATTCCATGGCCCATGCAATAAGCAAAACAATTTACGCCCCAGGCTCTGTGCATGCACATGATTTCACAACAATGCAGTAAAAACAAATCATTGACAAGAGCTTTTACTGTATTTATCATTGTAAAATGTGTGGGTAATGCACAGAAACAACCAAGTAGTTGAACAAGTATTTCTTACCGTAATTGGAGTGAGGATAATATATTTCTACGACTGCAAAGAGGATATTGCCTGGATCAAGGATGGTCTTTTGTTTTTTAAATGAAACACAACAGATTAGATTGTAGTAATAAAAATGCAACCTCAATGTAAAAGCCTCTCAGCTTTCTGACACATGATGATTGCATATTGTCTACATTTAAAGCTTTGAAAATGTGATAGAGTTCTTGAGCAAATGCTTACCACACAATTGGAGTATGACCTGAATTGTATAATATCTTCCAAGGATTGCAAGAGTCCACATAAGGCTTTCAGGTAAGGATTTTCCTGACCTACAAAAAAAGTAAAAAACAAACATATCAGATAGAACAAACAGGGTAGATTAAATCTAAGCATTGAATTATTACATTTGTCCTACATACTTTGATTTGGAGTTTTCCAAGAAAATTATCAATAAATCCACATATCTTCTAGGTCCTTCTGAGGTAATCTTTTCTTGATGGAAGGTCCAAAATGTTCTCACAGTCCAACATTCAAAAGATGGCCCCTTTGTCAAAAATGGAAGAACACATCCAAGGTTCTTCTAGAAAAATCATCTACCATGCTATTGCTCATGGAATGCACAAAAATTATTGCTCAGAGCTCTGTGCATGCATAGTTTCACAACAATGCAGTAAAACAACTCTTTCACAAGAGTTTTTACTTATTCATCATTGTGGAATGTGTGGGCATTGCACAAGTACAGACAAGTAGTTGAACATGACCTTCTTTCCATAATTGGCACAAAAAACATATTTCAATTACTACAAAGAGGGAATTGCCTGGATGAAGGATGGCCTTTCATTTTTCTAACTAAGGAAAGCAAACAGATTAGCTTGCAGTAATAAAAATGCAATCTCAATGTAAAGCCTCTCAGCTTTCTGACATATGATGATTGCATTTAATCTACATTCATAGCTATATACATGTAATTGAATGGTGTAGTAAATACTTACCTCCCAATTGGGGCACAACATGAATTCTATAATGTATTCCATTGATTCCAAGAGTCCACAAAGTGCTTCCAGCGAAATTATTTTCTGACCTACACAAAGCAAAACAAAAAATGTCAGCTAGGACCAATGGAGAAGATAGAATGCAAAAATAGAAATACTAAATTTGTTTTACTTACTTTGATTAGGTGTTTTCCAAAAATTGATGAACAAACGCTTCACATGTTCTTCAAGGAGTTTCTAATGCAATCCATTCTTGATTGAAGGTCCAAAAACGTCCTCAAAATGTAACACTTAGAAGATGCTTGTTTGTCAAGGAAGTGAGAATCTTTCTACGGTTCTTCCTCAAAGTGCATCAACCTTTCCATGGCCCATGCAATAAGCAAAACAATTTACGCCCCAGGCTTTGTGCATGCACATGATTTCACAACAATGCAGTAAAATCAAATCTTTGACAAGAGCTTTTACTGTATTTATCATTGTAAAATGTGTGGGTAATGCACAGAAACAACCAAGTAGTTGAACAAGTATTTCTTACCGTAATTGGCCTGAGGAAAACATATTTCTACTACTGCAAAGAGCATATTGCCTGGATCAAGGATGGTCTTTTGTTTTTCAACTGAAACACAACAGATTAGATTGTAGTAATAAAAATGCAATCTCAATGTAAAGCCTCTCAGCTTTCTGAAACATGATGATTGCATATTGTCTACATTTAAAGCTTCGAAAATGTGATAGAGTTCTTGAGCAAATGCTTACCACACAATTGGAGTATGACCTGAATTCTACAATGTCTTCCAAGGATTCCAAAAGTCCACATAAGGCTTTCAGGTAAGGATTTCCCTGACCTACAAAAAAAGTAAAATAAAACATATCAGGTAGGACAAACAGGGTAGATTAAATCCAAGCATTGAATTGTTACATTTGTCCTACTTACTAGTGTGGAGCGAACATGCTCGACACTGCTCGGTACTCGCCCGAGCATAACGCTACTCGGGATGTTCAGCGAGCACCGAGCATTTCCGGGTTACTCGGGCGGGAGCTCGGGTCTCCGCCCTGCTTGTTTGGCGCTCTTTACAGAGCCAATGAACATGCAGGGATTGCCAGCCAGTCACTGTAATGCTGCAGCCATGTTGGTTGTGGGCATTACAGTGATTGGCTGGCCGCACAGCGTCACCTCGAGTATTTAAAAGGGGGCGCCGCCATCTTGGACACAGTTGCTCCGGATTAGACAGTGTAGGGACAGCGCTGCTGATTTAGGGAGAGATATAAACTGCGAAATAGTTAGTGTAGGGTCTGTAAAGGCTGCCAGAACAAACAAACAGTCCTTTTCAGGACTAATGTCCATCCCAGATACCAGGCAGGCAGGCTGTATTGGAGACACAGTGGTTATACCAGCAAACGCTGCATTACAGTCCTGTGTGCTCCTGCTGCTGAAATTGCTGGACTTAGCACCAGGTGTCGGGGGCCAGGAAAAATCCTTTTTTTTCCATCTAAATCCTCCTTTTTTTTCCTCCTTCACACTGTACAAATACCCGTCTTATTAACCTTTTGGTGTGTCCCCCCCCCCCCCCAAAAAAAAGCGTGTCTCTGATTTTTCAGACACAAATATAACTGTTGAAAATAGTCTGGTGTAGGCTAGAGAAACAGAAGTGTTGTTTTGCACTTCCACGGTTCAAACCTCTGTATTATCCATTTTGCGCCATTTGTATCTAAAAAAAAAAACAGTTTGAGTGTGTCGCTCACTGTTCAGCCGCAAATATCTCTATTTAAAAAAGTGTGGTATACCCCAGTAAACAATAACTGTGGTTTTGCCATCACACGGTAAAAAAATCTCTATTATTCAGCTTTTGGTATTTTTTTCCGTAAAGAAAAACAGTAGTGTCTCCTGACTGTTGTGACACAAAAATATATCTGTTGAAAATAGTCTTGTGTAGGCCCGACATCCCAGTGTGGTTTCGCAGTTCCACGGGTCAAATCGCTGTACTATCCAGTTTTGGGCCTTTGGTATCTAAAAAAAAAGCAGTTTGAGTGTGTCGCTCACTGTTCAGCCGCAAATATCTCTATTTAAAAAAGTGTGGTATACCCCAGTAAACAATAACTGTGGTTTTGCCATCCCACGGTAAAAAATCTCTATTATTCAGCTTTTGGTAGTTTTTTCCGTAAAAAAAAACAGTAGTGTCTCCTGACTGTTGTGACACAAAAATATATCTGTTGAAAATAGTCTTGTGTAGGCCCGACATCCCAGGGTGGTTTTGCAGTTCCACGGGTCAAATCGCTGTACTATCCAGTTTTGGGCCTTTGGTATCTAAAAAAAAAGCAGTTTGAGTGTGTCGCTCACTGTTCAGCCGCAAATATCTCTATTTAAAAAAGTGTGGTATACCCCAGTAAACAATAACTGTGGTTTTGCCATCACACAGTAAAAAATCTCTATTATTCAGCTTTTGGTAGTTTTTTCCGTAAAGAAAAGCAGTAGTGTCTCCTGACTGTTGTGACACAAAAATATATCTGTTGAAAATAGTCTTGTGTAGGCCCGACATCCCAGTGTGGTTTTGCAGTTCCACGGGTCAAATCGCTGTACTATCCAGTTTTGGGCCTTTGGTATCTAAAAAAAAAGCAGTTTGAGTGTGTCGCTCACTGTTCAGCCGCAAATATCTCTATTTAAAAAAGTGTGGTATACCCCAGTAAACAATAACTGTGGTTTTGCCATCCCACGGTAAAAAATCTCTATTATTCAGCTTTTGGTAGTTTTTTCCGTAAAGAAAAACAGTAGTGTCTCCTGACTGTTGTGACACAAAAATATATCTGTTGAAAATAGTCTTGTGTAGGCCCGACATCCCAGTGTGGTTTCGCAGTTCCACGGGTCAAATCGCTGTACTATCCAGTTTTGGGCCTTTGGTATCTAAAAAAAAAGCAGTTTGAGTGTGTCGCTCACTGTTCAGCCGCAAATATCTCTATTTAAAAAAGTGTGGTATACCCCAGTAAACAATAACTGTGGTTTTGCCATCCCACGGTAAAAAATCTCTATTATTCAGCTTTTGGTAGTTTTTTCCGTAAAGAAAAACAGTAGTGTCTCCTGACTGTTGTGACACAAAAATATATCTGTTGAAAATAGTCTTGTGTAGGCCCGACATCCCAGGGTGGTTTTGCAGTTCCACGGGTCAAATCGCTGTACTATCCAGTTTTGGGCCTTTGGTATCTAAAAAAAAGCAGTTTGAGTGTGTCGCTCACTGTTCAGCCGCAAATATCTCTATTTAAAAAAGTGTGGTATACCCAGTAAACAATAACTGTGGTTTTCCTCTTCCACGGTTCTAATCTACTCTTTATTACCCTTTTTCCATTGATAGTGCAAGTGTAAGCTATTTTACTTCATTTACAATGGGCAAGGCGTGTGGCAAGGGACGTGGAAGTGGACGTTCTGGTGATGGTTCGTGCAGAGGAGGGGCCGTGGCCAAGGTGAAAATGTGCCACAACCAACAGCCACATCTTCTTGCTCCCACTTCTTGACCAAATTACTAGGGAAGCACAGAACAACACCAGTATTGAGAACTGATCAGTGTGAACAGGTTATTAATTGGATAGCAGACAATACTTCCAGTTACCTGGGCACCACCACCTCCGGTCTGTCTTCCACACGGTCAACTCTTAGTAGCCTTGAGTCTCGACCGCATACTCCTCCTCACCCTGATGCTCCTTCCTCCCACCATGCCGAGTGTCGTCAGACAGCAAGTGATCCCACACTTGGACACTCTGAAGAGCTGTTCACTGGTCCATTTCCATATTTGGGCCCCTCGCCTGATACGCTTGAAGTGGTGGAAGAGGAGATCCCATGTTGCGATGCCCAAATATTTGAACAGCCACGGCCACAGGAAGTCGACGTTGGCAATCTGTCACAAGAGGTGGACGATGACGAGACACAATTGCCAGGAAGTGAGGAGGAGGATCGTGGTGCGCAAGTGCAAGAGGAGGAGGTGGTGGATGATCTAGTAACTGACCCAACGTGGAAGGAGGACATGCAGAGTGAGGCCAGCAGCACACAGGGGGAGGGAGGCAGAGTACCCCAACAGGCAGGAATAAGCAGTGTGGTGGCCGCAGACAGAAGGCAGGCGACCGTTCCCCGTAACACCAACACGAGGGACGTTGCCAGTACAAGCGGTAGGTCTTCCAGAGTCTGGAATTTTTTTAAAGACTCTGCTGATAACCCCAAAAAGGCCATATGTTCCACCTGCCATGCCAGCATCAGCAGGGGTGACAAAACTACCAGCCTGACCACCACCAGCATGATCAGGCACATGGCAGCAAAGCACCCGACTTTGTGGGGCGAAACCCAGGGTCCACGACCAGTGTCAGCGGGTGTCACCACTGCTTCTTCCACTGTTGTGCGTGCAATAGAACCCCCTGTTGTGTGTGCAAGGCAATCCCCTGTCCATACTGCATGTAAAGATACCCCCTCCTCTCAGTCTTCACTTGTTATGGCAGTTTCTCAAGAAACAGCATCAACGTCCACGTCCCACCCGCAGCGTTCAATTGTCCATATCCCAGACCTTTGAATGAAAGCGGAAATTCGCAGCTAACGCCCCACAGGCCACAGTACTAAATTCGCACATTTCACGACTGCTTGCATTGGAAATGTTGCCTTTTAGGCTGGTGGAGACGGAATCCTTCTGCAATCTTATGGCGGTGGCCGTCCCTCGGTACTCGGTCCCCAGCCGACACTATTTTGCCCGGTGTGCCATCCCCGCACTACACAAGCACGTGTCCCAAAGCATCTGCCGTGCCCTCAACAACGCAGTTACTGGGAGAGTCCACCTGACAACGGACACGTGGACAAGTGCTTGTGGCCAGGGACGGTACATCTCTCTGACGGCACACTGGGTAAACATAGTGGAAGCCGGGACCCAGTCGGACCTTGGGACGGAACACATCCTCCCCACAACGGGGATTGCGGGCCCTATGTCAGTCAGAGTTGCCCCCACAGTGTACAGCTCCCGCGCATCCTCCTCCTCCTCCTCCTCATGTTCAGCCTACATCTCAGATATCACCACATCAGTTACAAGCTGGAAGCATTGCAGTACTGCCTCCGCCAAGCGGCAACAGGCTGTGCTGAAACTCATAAGCTTAGGTGATAAACCTCACACTGCTTGTGAGTTGTGGACAGCTGTGAAAGAGCAGTCAGATCTGTGGCTGAGACCGCTGAACCTACATCCCGGCATGGTCATGTGTGACAATGGCCGTAACCTGGTGGCGGCTCTGAGGCGAGGTGAGATCACACACGTACCATGCCTGGCTCATGTGCTTAACCTCGTGGTTCAGCGGTTTCTTAAATCGTACCCCGAGTTGCCAGATCTGCTCGTGAAAGTACACCGCCTGTCAGCTCATTTTCGCAAGTCGGCTACAGTTTCCGCCGCCCTTGCTGTGTTGCAGCAGCGTTTGCAGCTTCTGGCACACCGACTGGTGTGTGATGTCCCCACACGTTGGAACTCTACCCTCCACATGTTGCAAAGGATTTGTGAGCAGAAGAGAGCAGTTGTGGAGTACCAGCTGCAACAAGGCCGTCGATATTCAGGTCACACATAAGACCTCAGGAGTGGACCTGGATGTCTGACATATGTACCATCCTGACAAACTTTGAGGAGGCCACCAAGATGGTGAGTGGCGATGACGCCATCATTAGTGTCAGCATCCCACTTGTCTGTTTTTTGCAACGCTCTCTGCAGAGAATTAAAGAGGAGGCATTGCAGCCAGAGTATGATGAGATGGATCAAGAAGCCGTAGCGGGCGATTACACACAGCCCAGCCTCATCTCATCCCAACGTGCATTGGGGGACAATGAGGGAGAGGAGGAGGAGGAGGAGGAAGAACAGGAGCTGCTATCATGCGTTGTAGACGGTAGTACCTGTACAAGTGTCATACCGTCGGTTCAGCGTGGGTGGCCTGAGGACAGGGGGGAGGAGGAAGAGGAGGAGGAGGAGGAGAGCATGGTCAGTCGTCATCTTGGTGAGGACACGGAAATCTTGCCCGTTACCAGTCTGGCACGCATGGCTGACTTTATGTTACGCTGCCTTAACCGTGACCCTCGCGTTGTCAAAATGTTGGGTGACAGTCATTACTGGTTGGTGACACTTGTAGACCCCCGCTACAAGGAGAACTTTCACTCTCTTATTCCTGAGGTGGAGAGGTCTACAAAAATGGGGCAATACCAGAAGGCCCTTGCTGCAGAACTCTTAAAAAAATTCCCATCTAAACACGCTAGCGGCAGAGGTCACAGTTCGTTGCCCAACCAAGGCGTACAGGCGAGAGAGATGCAACTCCAATCCAGCAGAGGCAGGGGAACACTGTCAACGTTCTGGGACAGTTTTCTGACACCCGCCCAGCTTACAGGCCCTGAGGCGCGGGGTACTCTCACAAGGAGTGGAAAGTTTCAAAAGATGGTGAGGGAGTACCTTGCCGATTGTACCAGCGTCCTCCGTGATTCCTCTGTGCCTTTTAATTATTGGGTATCCAAGCTGGACACTTGGAATGAACTCGCTTTGTACGCCTTGGAGGTCCTGGCCTGCCCTGCCGCTAGCGTGTTATCGGAGCGTGTTTTTAGTGCCGCTGGGGGAATTATAACTGATAAGCGCACTCGCCTGTCAACTGACAATGCTGACGAGCTGACCCTTATCAAAATGAACAAGGGCTGGATTGGGCCAGACTTCTCATCACCACCAAATGACAGCAGAGTAACATAAAGTCAAATCCACTGTGTTATTTCGGGAGGTGTATCCACATGCACCGCTTCACACCCACACATGGGTATATGCTTCCTCGTTTCGGCTGTTTAATCTTCTTCTCCTTATCCTCAGCCTCCACCACCACTATACCACCAGGGTGCCAGCATTGCAAGTTCCTCCGTCCTTATTTTTGGCAGCTTTTGCTTGCAAGGCATAAGAAAATACTATGGGACACCCACTCCCCAATAATGGGACTTATGTTTGTAATATGCTGTATTGCATGGCTCTTGTAAGGGGCATTGCAAGTTGCTCCGTCCTAATTTTTGGCAGCTTTTGTTTGGAAAGCATAAGCAAATACTATGGGACACCCACTCCCCAATAATGGGACTTATGTTTGTAATATGCTGTACTGCATGGCTCTTGTAAGGGGCATTGCAAGTTGCTCCATCCTAATTTTTGGCAGCTTTTGCTGGGAAAGCATAAGCAAATACTATGGGACACCCACTCTCCAATAATGGGACTTATGTTTGTAATATGCTGTACTGCATGGCTCTTGTAAGGGGCATTGCAAGTTGCTCCGTCCTAATTTTTGGCAGATTTTGCTAGGAAAGCATAAGCAAATACTATGGGACACTCACTCCCCAATAATGGGACTTATGTTTGTAATATGCTGTACTGCATGGCTCTTGTAAGGGGCATTGCAAGTTGCTCTGTCCTAATTTTTGGCAGCTTTTGCTGGGAAAGCATAAGCAAATACTATGGGACACCCACTCCCCAATAATGGGACTTATGTTTGTAATATGCTGTACTGCATGGCTCTTGTAAGGGGCATTGCAAGTTGCTCCGTCCTAATTTTTGGCAGCTTTTGCTGAGAAAGCATAAGCAAATACTATGGGACACCCACTCCCCAATAATGGGACTTATGTTTGTAATATGCTGTACTGCATGGCTCTTGTAAGGGGTATTGCAAGTTGCTCCGTCCTAATTTTTGGCAGCTTTTGCTGGGAAAGCATAAGCAAATACTATGGGACACCCACTCCCCAATAATGGGACTTATGTTTGTAATATGCTGTACTGCATGGCTCTTGCAAGGGGCATTGCAAGTTGCTCCGTCCTAATTTTTGGCAGCTTTTGCTGGGAAAGCATAAGCAAATACTATGGGACACCCACTCCCCAATAATGGGACTTATGTTTGTAATATGCTGTACTGCATGGCTCTTGTAAGGGGCATTGCAAGTTGCTCCGTCCTAATTTTTGGCAGCTTTTGCTGGGAAAGCATAAGCAAATACTATGGGACACCCACTCCCCAATAATGGGACTTATGTTTGTAATATGCTGTACTGCATGGCTCTTGTAAGGGGCATTGCAAGTTGCTCCGTCCTAATTTTTGGCAGCTTTTGCTGGGAAAGCATAAGCAAACACTATGGGACACCCACTCCCCAATAATGGGACTTATGTTTGTAATATGCTGTACTGCATGGCTCTTGTAAGGGGCATTGCAAGTTGCTCCGTCCTAATTTTTGGCAGCTTTTGCTGAGAAAGCATAAGCAAATACTATGGGACACCCACTCCCCAATAATGGGACTTATGTTTGTAATATGCTGTACTGCATGGCTCTTGTAAGGGGTATTGCAAGTTGCTCCGTCCTAATTTTTGGCAGCTTTTCCTGGGAAAGCATAAGCAAATACTATGGGACACCCACTCCCCAATAATGGGACTTATGTTTGTAATATGCTGTACTGCATGGCTCTTGTAAGGGGCATTGCAAGTTGCTCCGTCCTAATTTTTGGCAGCTTTTGCTGGGAAAGCATAAGCAAATACTATGGGACACCCACTCCCCAATAATGGGACTTATGTTTGTAATATGCTGTACTGCATGGCTCTTGTAAGGGGCATTGCAAGTTGCTCCGTCCTAATTTTTGGCAGCGTTTGCTGGGAAAGCATAAGCAAATACTATGGGACACCCACTCCCCAATAATGGGACTTAAGTTTGTAATATGCTGTACTGTATGGCTCTTGTAAGGGGCATTGCAAGTTGCTCCGTCCTAATTTTTGGCAGCTTTTGCTGGGAAAGCATAAGCAAATACCATGGGACACCCACTCCCCAATAATGGGACTTATGTTTGTAATATGCTGTACTGCATGTGACGCGCCCCCTGGGCCGTGTGTACATGTGTGTGGGATACCCGGTGCCGGGTCTCTGGGATCTGTAGTCTCCGTGGCGGTGACCCGGTCCCGTGGCTCAGGCTGGTCAAACCAGTGGCAGTCTTTCTTAGGTTTTGAGGTTAATTGTCCGACTGCGCCACCCGTGGATTGCGGTCAGGGAGTACCACCGCTGCGAGGCAGACCGCTGAGGCTGGTGTTGTGTGCGCAGCATAGAATGGGATAACTCCCCTCGGGAGGAGTATAGCCTCAGGGCAGTGAGTGTGGATGATGGGGGTGATGGTGCACGAGCGCAGCAGGAATGACTCAGAGTCTTTGCAGTGCAGTTCAGGGTCTTTACTGATGATTATAAGGTAGACCCTCCTGGGAGTACTGGCTAGCATAAGAGGCCTGGTCAGTCTGTGAGCAAGCAGGAGTTCCCCTGGCCAGGTGGAGTTGTAGGCCTCCCCGTCTGTCTGCACTCTTCCTGGCTACCTTGCTGTAAGCGGGTAGAAGTAGCCCACGTCCCTGAGTGTACCGTGTAGTGCTCACCCGTATGGCTGGTGACTTGGGGCCTTCTGTTAGCCTCCGCTCCACGACGGCGGTGCTGGTCCCTTGCTTGTGACTGAGCCTCCGGGCTTCTATGGCCAGAGGACCTGAAATCCCCTGCCGACTGGTTTCTGCTGCTGGATATATAAGTCCTCACAGCTTTGGACTCCTGTGTCCGGTTCCTATTGTCTTCTGCCAGGGCGAGCTCTGCTCAGCTTCCAGCCCCTGGTCTTTAGCTCCTAGCTCCTACAGAGCTCCTTGCTGTTACTTTCCCTTGCTCTCACTCTGACTCTGACTGTTCTCTGACTCACTCAACCCCGCCCCAGATCCAGTTTATAAGGGCAGAATTCTCCCCTCCCAGGATTGGGGCAGGAGGATGTTGCATGTTTAAGGGATCCTGACCAGGAAACCTCCCACTTGCTCTCCGACGTAATATCTCTATTACTGTGGTGACCAGACCCCTGGGGTGCCACACATGGCTCTTGTAAGGGGCATTGCAGTTCCTCATAATTTTTGGAAAGCCTTCCATTCACTGCTTAGGCCAACAGTGCACGGGAGACCCAGTTGCTATAAATGGAAAAAAAGGTTTAGTTAACGCCCTCTGACCTCCATTTTATTTCCAAGGGGCATTGGAGTGGCTCGAAATTTTTGGTAGGCATTGCACTCACTGTATGCCCTATAACTGTGTAGCCGAACCGCTCCTTTTGTTACAGAAACATATCCTACAAGACATATCTGGTTGACTGGCCTGATATTGATATGAATGGTCCCTGTTCCTCCTGCTCTTTCTCCTTTGCCACTACCTCATCCATAATTTATCACCTGAAGCTTTGTTTTAACGGGAGTCATAGAACTTGGATAGTAGCAGGAAAACATCCAGCAATCCTCGGAGGAGGTAGGATATGCGCCAAAACGCTGACCACCTCAGGCCTAGCCGCTACTACATACATGCGCTTGCATTACAACAAAACAAAGCAGATTCTAACTTCTATCATCCTCATCATGCTCCTCACCTTGGCACTCTCAACTCCCCTGATGGAGAAGCCAGGGCCCACCGGAGGAGTCTGATAGTCCGGTGGGCTCAGCCAATGCTGCCCTAAAGCAGGACAGGCTAAGAAAAGTGTGGGAAAGGTTACCGGGACAAATAGGGGTGGCTGGGGACCGAGTATGGACACCCGGCCACCCCCTGGAGGCTGGGGAGCAAGCGGGGACACCCGGCCACCAGTCGGCTGGGGACTGAGTATGGATACCAGGCCGCCGACACAGCCATGGCGTGGTGGCCAGATTCCGCCTCCACATGCCTAAAAGGCCCAATTTCAAGTTCAAGCAAGCAAGCAGTATGGTATTGCAGCCTGTGGGTGGGTGGGTGGCAGGCTGCATACTTGAGCTTGTATTGCAAGGAATGGGGGAGGTACAATTGAACACTGCCCTGGGACTAGAACTTGCATGGGGATAGTTGCAAGTCTGCATCTTCTGATGCGGTAAGGATCACTTATGATGGGCACACTTTTAGACAGTGACCTGGGAGTCAGAGATGCTTCCAGGGGTCTTCCCCATGCTGTTCCCTTGTCTTTTCAGCATTTTATGCATGTGTCACACAGCACATGGCCAGATAAGGTTGTAAAATGTTAAAATGACATTTCACGGTGAATGCATTTGTCATAGTTGAAAGCAATACAAAAGTGCTTAAACGCATAAAAAATGCTACTTGTGAACATAGCCGAAGGTGTGGAGGAGTATTTTTGTTTTTGGTCATTTATTTTAACTTATACACAAGTCTTTACTCTGGAAAGGATGTTCCTTAACATATTTCACAGGAAAAAAGTTTCACTTTCGTTTTTGAACGTTTTATTGTGAGCCTGTAAAAGTGGCTTAATACCTCTGACCACGTTGTTGACAGCAGTGACCTGGGGGTCAGAAATGCTTCCTGGGGCGATCCCCATGCTGTCCCCATGTCATTTGAGCACTGTCACTATCGTTTTGGGCACTTGTTAGGCTTTTAAAAGAATGCCGGGGGTGCCACCGCAAAAATGCTCGAGTCTCCCATAGACTAACATTGGGCTCGTTGCTCGGGTCGAGCACCCGAGTATCACGGCGAGCTCGGCCCAAGCTTCGAGCACCCGAGCATTTTAGTGCTCGCTCAACACTACTACTTACTTTAATTTGGAGTTTTCCAAGAAAATGATCAATAAATCCACACATCTTCTTCTAGGTCCTTCTAAGGTAATCTTTTCTTGATGGAAGGTACAAATAGTTCTCACAGTCCAACATTTTAAAGATGTCCCCTTTGTCAAAAATAGAAGAACACATCCAAGGTTCTTCTAGAAAAATCATCTACCATGCTATTACTCATGGAATGCACAAAAATTATTGCTCAGAGCTCTGTGATTGCATAGTTTTACAACAATGAAACAAAACAACTCTTTGACAAGAGTTTTTACTTATTCATCATTGTGAAATGTGGGGCATTGCACAAGTACAGACAAGTAGTTGAACATGACCTTCTTTCCATAATTGGCCCAAAAAACATATTTAAATTACTGCAAAGGGGGAATTGCCTGGATCGAGGACAGCTCTTCATTTTTCTAACTAAGGAAAGAGAACAGATTAGCTTGTAGTAATAAAAATGCAATCTCAATGTAAAGCCTCTAAGCTTTCTGACATATGATGATTGCATATAATCTACATCCATAGCTATATACATGTAATTGAATGGTGTAGTAAATACTTACCTCCCAATTGGGGCACAACGTGAATTCTATAATGTATACTATTAATTCCAAGAGTCCTCAAAGTGCTTCCAGAGAAATAATTTTCGGACCTACAGAAAAGAAAACAAAAAATGTCAGCTAGGACCAATGGAGAAGATAGAATGCAAAAATTGAAATACTAAATTTGTTTTACTTACTTTGATTAGGTGTTTTCCAAACATTGATGAACAAACGCTTCACATGTTCTTCAAGGAGTTTCTAATGGAATCCATTCTTGATAGAAGGTCCAAAAATGTCCTCAAAATGTAACACTTAGAAGATGCTTGTTTGTCAAGGAAGTAAGAATCTTTCTACGGTTCTTCCTCAAATTGCATCAACCATTCCAAGGCCCATGCAATACACAAAACAATTTACGCCCCAGGCTCTGTGCATGCACATAATTTCACAACAATGCAGTAAAAACAAATCTTTGACAAGAGCTTTTACTGTATTTATCATTGTAAAATGTGTGGGTTATGCACAGAAACAATAAAGTAGTTGAACAAGTATTTCTTACCGTAATTGGCCTGAGGATAACATATTTCTACGACTGCAAAGAGGATATTGCCTGGATCAAGGGTGGTCTTTTGTTTTTTAACTGAAACACAACAGATTAGATTGTAGTAATAAAAATGCAATCTCAATGTACAGCCTCTCAGCTTTCTGACACATGATGATTGCATATTGTCTACATTTAAAGCTTTGAAAATGTGATAGCGTTCTTGAGCAAATGCTTACCACACAATTGGAGTAAGACATGAATTCTACAATATCTTCCAAGGATTCCAAGAGTCCACATAAGGCTTTCAGGTAAGGATTTTCCTGACCTACCAAAAAAGTAAAAACAAACCATATCAGGTAGGACAAACAGGGTAAATTACATCTAAGCATTGAATATTTACTTTTGTCCTACTTACTTTGATTTGGAGTTTTCCAAGAAAATGATTAATAAATCCACACATCTTCTTCTAGGTCCTTCTGAGGTCATCTTTTCTTGATGGAAGGTCCAAAATGTTCTCACAGTCCAACATTTAAAAGATGTTCCCTTTGTCAAAAATGGAAGAACACAACCAAGGTTCTTCTAGAAAAATCATCTACCATGCTATTGCTCATGGAATGCACAACAATTATTGCTCAGAGCTCTGTGCATGCATAGTTTCACAACAATGCAGTAAAATATCTCTTTGACAAGAGTTTTTACTTATTCATCATTGTGAAATGTGTGGGCATTGCACATGTACAGACAAGTAGTTGAACATGACCTCCTTTCCTTAATTGGCCCAAAAAAACATATTTCAATTACTACAAAGAGGGAATTACCTGGATCTAGGACGGCCCTTCATTTTTCTAACTAAGGAAAGTAAACAGATTAGCTTGTAATAATAAAAATGCAATCTCAATGTAAAGCCTCTCAGCTTTCTGACATATGATGATTACATATAATCTACATCCATAGCTATATACATGTAATTGAATAGTGTAGCAAATACTTACCTCCCAATTGGGGCACAACGTGAATTCTATAATGTATTCCATTGATTCCAAGAGTCCACAGAGTGCTTCCAGAGAAATTATTTTCTGACCTACACAAAACAAAACAAAAAATGTCAGCTAGGACCAATGGAGAAGATAGAATGCAAAAATTTAAATACTAAATTTGTTTTACTTACTTTGAGTAGGTGTTTTCCAAAAATTGATGAACAAACGCTTCACATGTTCTTCAAGGAGTTTCTAATGGAATACATTCTTGATAGAAGGTCCAAAAATGTCCTCAAAATGTAACACTTAGAAGATGCTTGTTTGTCAAGGAAGTAAGAATATTTCTACGGTTCTTCTTCAAAGTGCATCAACCATTCCATGGCCCATGCAATATGCAAAACAATTCACGCCCCAGGCTCTGTGCATGCACATGATTTCACAACAATGCAGTAAAAACAAATCTTTGACAAGAGCTTTTACTGTATTTATCATTGTAAAATGTGTGCGTAATGCACAGAAACAACCAAGTAGTATAACAAGTATTTCTCACAGTAATTGGCCTGAGGATAACATATTTCTACGACTGCAAAGAGGATATTGCCTGGATCAAGGATGGTCTTTTGTTTTTTAACTGAAATACAGCAGATTAGATTGTAGTAATAAAAATGCAATCTCAATGTAAAGCCTCTCAGCTTTCTGACACATGATGATTGCATATTGTCTACATTTAAAGCTTTGAAAATGTGATAGCGTTCTTGAGCAAATGCTTACCACACAATTGGAGCATGACCTGAATTCTACAATATCTTCCAAGGATTCCAAGAGTTCACATAAGGCTTTCAGGTAAGGATTTTCCTGACCTACAAAAAAAGTAAAAACAAACCATATCAGGTAGGACAAACAGGGTAGATTAAATCTAAGCATTGAATTATTACATTTGTCCTACTTACTTTGATTTGGAGTTTTCCAACAAAATTATCAATAAATCCACACATCTTCTAGGTCCTTCTGAGGTAATCTTTTCTTGATGGAAGGTCCAAAATGTTCTCACAGTCCAACAATTAAAAGATGTCCCCTTTGTCAAAAATGGAAGAACACATCCAAGGTTCTTCTAGAAAAATCATCTACCATGCTATTGCTCATGGAATGCACAACAGTTATCGCTCAGAGCTCTGTGCATGCATAGTTTCACAACAATGCAGTAAAACAACTCTTTGATAAGAGTTTTTACTTATTCATCATTGTGAAATGTGTGGGCATTGCACAAGTACAGACAACTAGTTGAACATGACCTTCTTTCCATAATTGGCCCAAAAAAACATATTTCAATTAGTACAAAGGGGGAATTGCCTAGATCAAGGACGGCCTTTCATTTTTCTAACTAAGGAAAGTAAACAGAATAGCTTGTAGTAATAAAAATGCAATCTCAATGAAAAGCCTCTCAGCTTTCTGACATATGATGATTGCATTTAATCTACATCCATAGCTATATACATATAATTGAATGGTATAGTAAATACTTACCTCCCAATTGGGGCACAACGTGAATTCTATAATGTATTCCATTGATTCCAAGAGTCCACAAAGTGCTTCCAGAGAAATTATTTTCTGACCTACACAAAACAAAACAAAAAATGTCAACTAGGACCAATGGAGAAGATAGAATGCAAAAATTGAAATACTAAATTTGTTTTACTTACTTTGATTAGGTGTTTTCCAAAAATTGATGAACAAACGCTTCACATGTTTTTCAAGGAGTTTCTAATGGAATCCAGTCTTGATAGAAGGTCCAAAAATGTCCTCAAAATGTAACACTTAGAAGATGCTTGTTTGTCAAGGAAGTAAGAATCTTTCTACGGTTCTTCCTCAAAGTGCATCAACCATTCCATGGCCTATGCAATACGCAAAACAATTTACGCCCCAGGCTCTGTGCATGTGTGACGCCTCAATTCTCGAAAGAGCCCTTTTAGTTTTTTTTCAGTTTACCCTGGGTGATTGGGGACTCGGTGTCGGGTCCTGTAATGAAGAGATGGGATGTAGCCGTGGCCCGGACCCGACCCGTGCTCAGGGCCGTCACATGAAAAGGAAGATGTTGTGGGCTCGTCCGGGTTGAGTGGCTTATTTTAACGACTACGCCACCTGTGGTTTCTGGTGAAGGGCCACCAGCGCCGCTACAGTCCGCCGAGGACTGGTGTTGTGGCGGCCAATGTTCTCACTGCTCCCCACAGGCGGAGCAAGGCCTCAGGGCAAGCAGACAGGATGAAGGGGGGGAGTAGTAGTGCGGGGAGTACGGGCACCGCGTCGCATGGTATGGCGCATAATGAACAGTCCGGAGGCCATAGGGGTGAACTTCCAAGGCTTTACTCACTTAGAGATGACAGCGGTAAGGCGACTCCCTGCTCCCCGCAGAGTCCTGCGGCCACCTGGGACGGGGGTCCGACTACCTCCGAGAAAGTCCAGTGTTCGGGAGCGACCCTACACCAGAGTGTTCCTGCACTACAGACTTCACCCTTTCCCGTCTGTGCGTGTGTAGATAGGCCGGGTCTCCCTCTGAGCTCCTCTCAGGACTAGGGCACAGGTGGCAATTTCCCTCCATCCAATGCCCGGTGGGATCCTCAGGGCCTAACCGGGCTTTCCCATCCAGGACATGGAGTACAAGGTCGGGAGTCGGGGGCCGGTACCCCTCTTGCAGCCGGAATCCCTCTGAATAGATCAGGTAGGCGAGGACAGGTGGCATACTCCGCTCCGTCAGCATCCTCCCCGGGACCCATTTGCTGGGGAGCTAAACTCTAAAGCTCCCGGGCCTTCTTGATCCTTGTTCTTGGCCGGGTTGAGACATTCCTTGTCTGCAACCTACCTCTCGTCCCAAGGTCAGGGCACGAGGGCTGTGTCCCTTGCCGGTGCAGGCCCACACAGGATCTGCGCTCCCGGAGGGAGGTCACATTACACACAGTAGTTGACAGCAACCAAGACCGCTTGACAGGCAAAACTGCCAGAGAGCAGCAAAAGACTAAAAAGGACCAAACAGGACCAAAATCAAAGATGGCTTTCTATTAAATATGAAATTTAAAGTGTAACTAACTTGTAAGTCCTCCACCCTAACCCACTAACTGGTTCCTACCACTTTGTGTTCCCCAGTCTCCCTGTAACCAGGGGAGCAGCACCTAATGCATACCAGCTCCCTCTGGTGGAGAAGTGTGGTGTTGGATGCAAAAGGTTAGGTCACAACTATCACATTGGCCTCACCTCGGAGGAAGAACACCACACTCCATTAAAGAAGTGCAGCATCCCTGTGGCGGTCGAACACTCAGGGGCGCCACACATGCACATGATTTCACAACAATGCAGTAAAAACAAATCTTTGACAAGAGATTTTACTGTATTTATCATTGTAAAATGTGTGGGTAATGCACAGAAACAAACAAGTAGTTGAACAAGTATTTCTCACCGTAATTGGCCTGAGGATAACATATTTCTACGACTGCAAAGAGGATATTGCCTGGATCAAGGATGGTCTTTTGTTTTTTAACTGAAACACAACAGATTAGATTGTAGTAATAAAAATGCAATCTCAATGTAAAGCCTCTCAGCTTTCTGACACATGATGATTGCATATTGTCTATATTTAAAGCTTCGAAAATGTGATAGAATTCTTGAGCAAATGCTAACCACACAATTGGAGTATGACCTGAATTCTACAATATCTTCCAAGGATTCCAAGATTCCACATAAGGCTTTCAGGTAAGGATTTTCCTGACCTACAAGAAAAGTAAAAAACAAACATATCAGGTAAGACAAACAGGGTAGATTAAATCTAAGCATTGAATTATTACATTTGTCCTACTTACTTTGATTTGGAGTTTTCCAAAAAAATGATCAATAAATCCACACATCTTCTAGGTCCTTCTGAGGTAATCTTTTCTTGATGGAAGGTCCAAAATGTTCTCACAGTACAACATTTAACAGATGTCCTCTTTGTCAAAAATGGAAGAACACATCCAAAGTTCTTCTAGAAAAATCATCTACCATGCTATTGTTCATGGAATGCACGAAAATTATTGCTCAGAGCTCTGTGCATGCACAGTTTCACAACAATGCAGGAAAACAACTCTTTGACAAGAGTTTTTACTTATTCATCATTGTGAAATGTGTGGGCATTGCACAAGTACAGACAAGTAGTTGAACATGACCTTCTTTCCATAATTGGCCCCAAAAATCATATTTCAATTAGTACAAAGGGGGAATTGCCTAGATCAAGGACGGCCTTTCATTTTTCTAACTAAGGAAAGTAAACAGATTAGCTTGTAGTAATAAAAATGCAATCTCAATGTAAAGCCTCTCAACTTTCTGACATATGATGATTGCATTTAATCTACATCCATAGCTGTATATATGTAATCGAATGGTATAGTAAATACTTACCTCCCAATTGGGGCACAACGTGAATTCTATAATGTATTCCATTGATTCCAAGAGTCCACAAAGTGCTTCCAGAGAAATTATTTTCTGACCTACACAAAACAAAACAAAAAATGTCAGCTAGGACCAATGGAGAAGATAGAATGCAAAAATTGAAATACTAAATATGTTTTACTTACTTTGAGTAGGTGTTTTCCAAAAATTGATGAACAAACGCTTCACATGTTCTTCAAGGAGTTTCTAATGGAATCCATTCTTGATAGAAGGTCCAAAAATGTCCTCAAAATGTAACACTTAGAAGATGCTTGTTTGTCAAGGAAGTAAGAATCTTTCTACGGTTCTTCCTCAAATTGCATCAACCATTCCAAGGCCCATGCAATACGCAAAACAATTTACGCCCCAGGCTCTGTGCATGCACATGATTTCACAGCAATGCAGTAAAAACAAATCTTTGACAAGAGATTTTACTGTATTTATCATTGTAAAATGTGTGGGTAATGCACAGAAACAACAAAGTAGTTGAACAAGTATTTCTTACCGTAATTGGCCTGAGGATAACATATTTCTATGACTGCAAAGAGGATATTGACTGGATCAAGGATGGTCTTTTGTTTTTCAACTGAAACACAACAGATTAGATTGTAGTAATAAAAATGCAATCTCAATGTAAAGCCTCTCAGCTTTCTGACACATGAGGATTGCATATTGTCTACATTTAAAGCTTTGAAAATGTGATACAGTTCTTGAGCAAATGCTTACCACACAATTGGAGTATGACCTGAATTCTACAATATCTTCCAAGGATTCCAAGAGTCTACATAAGGCTTTCAGGTAAGGATTTTCCTGACCTACAAAAAAAGTAAAAACAAACAATATCAGGTAGGACAAACTGGGTAGACTAAATCTAAGCTTTGAATTATTACATTTGTCCTACTTACTTTGATTTGGAGTTTTCCAAGAAAATTATCAATATATCCACCCATCTTCTTCTAGGTCCTTCTGAGGTAATCTTTTCTTGATGGAAGGTCCAAAATGTTCTCACAGTCCAACATTTAAAAGATGTCCACTTTGTCAAAATGGAAGAACACATCCAAGGTTCCTCTAGAAAAATCATCTACCATGCTATTGCTCATGGAATGTACAAAAATTATTGCTCAGAGCTCTGTGCATGCAAAGCTTCACAACAATCCAGTAAAACAACTCTTTGACAAGAGTTTTTACTTATTCATCATTGTGAAATGTGTGGGCATTGCACAAGTACAGACAAATAGTTGAACATGACCTTCTTTCCTTAAATGGCCCATAAAAACATATTTCAATTACTACAAAGGGGGAATTGCCTGGATCGAGGATGGCCTTTCATTTTTCTAACTAAGGAAAGTAAACAGATTAGCTTGTAGTAATAAAAATGCAATCTCAATGTAAAGCCTCTCAGCTTTCTGTCATATGATGAACGCATATAATCTCCATCCATAGCTATATACATGTAATTAAATGGGGTAGTAAATACTTACCTCCCAATTGGGGCACAACGCAAATTCTATAATGTATTCCATTGATTCCAAGAGTCCAAAAAGTGCTGCCAGAGAAATTATTTTCTGACCTACACAAAACAAAACAAAAAATGTCAGCTAGGACCAATGGAGAAGATAGAATGCAAAAATTGAAATACTAAATTTGTTTTACTTACTTTGTTTAGGTGTTTTCCAAAAATTGATGAACAAATGCTTCACATGTTCTTCGAGGAGTTTCTAATGGAATCTAATCTTGATAGAAGGTCCAAAAATGTCCTCAAAATGTAACACTTAGAAGATGCTTGTTTGTCAAGGAAGTAAGAATCTTTCTACGGGTCTTCCTCAAAGTGCATCAACCATTCCATGGCCCATGCAATACGCAAAACAATTTACGCCCCAGGTTCTGTGCATGCACATGATTTCACAACAATGCAGAAAAAACAAATCTTTGACAAGAGCTTTTACTGTATTTATCATTGTAAAATGTGTGCGTAATGCACAGAAACAACCAAGTAGTTGAACAAGTATTTCTTACCGTAATTGGCCTGAGGATAACATATTTTCTATGACTGCAAAGAGGATATTGCCTGGATCAAGGATGGTCTTTTGTTTTTTTAACTGAAACACAACAGAATAGATTGTAGTAATACAATTGCAATCTCAATGTAAAGCCTCTCAGCTTTCTGACACATGATGATTGCATATTGTCTACATTTAAAGCTTTGAAAATGTGATAGAGTTCTTAAGCAAATGCTTACCACACAATTGGAGTATGGCCTGAATTCTACGATATCTTCCAAGGATTCCAAGAGTCCACATAAGGCTTTCAAGTAAGGATTTTCCTGACCTGCAAAAAAAAGTAAAAACAAACTATATCAGGTGGGACAAACAAGGTAGATTAAATCTAAGCATTGAAATATTATATTTGTCCTACTTACTTTGATTTGGAGTTTTCCAAGAAAATTATCAATAAATCCACACATCTTCTTCTAGCTCCTTCTGAGGCAATCTTTTCTTGATGGAAGGTCCAAAATGTTCTCACAGTCCAATATTTAAAAGATGTCCACTTTGTCAAAAATGGAAGAACACATCCAAGGTTCATCTAGAAAAATCATCTATCATGCTATTGCTCAAGAAATGCACAAAAATTATTGCTCAGAGCTCTGTGCATGCATAGTTTCACAACAATGCAGTAAAACAACTCTTTGACAAGAGTTTTTACTTATTCATCATTGTGAAATGTGTGGGCATTGCACAAGTACAGACAACTAGATGAACATGACCTTCTTTCCATAATTGGCCCCAAAAAACATATTTCAATTACTACAAAGGGGGAATTGCCTGGATCGAGGACGGCCTTTCATTTTTCTAACTAAGGAAAGTAAACAGTTTAGCTTGTAGTAATAAAAATGCAATCTCAATGTAAAGCCACTCAGCTTTCTGACATATGATGATTGCATTTAATCTACATCCATAGCTATATACATGTAATTGAATGGTGTAGTAATACTTACCTCCCAATTGGGGCACAACGTGAATACTATAATGTATTCCATTGATTCCAAGAGTCCACAAAGTGCTTCCAGAGATATTATTTTCTGACCTACACAAAACAAAACAAAATATGTCAGCTAGGAGCAATGGAGAAGATAGAATGCAAAAATTGAAATACTAAATTTGTTTTACTTACTTTGATTAGGTGTTTTCCAAAAATTGATTATCAAAAGCTTCACATGTTCTTTAAGGAGTTTCTAATCAAATCCATTCTTGATAGAAGGTCCAAAAATGTCCTCAAATTGCAAAAGTTAGAAGATGCTTGTTTGCCAAGGAAGTAAGAATCTTTCTACGGTTCTTCCTCAAAGTGCATGAATCATTCCATGGCCCATGCAATATGCAAAACAATTTACGCCCCAGGCTCTGTGCATGCACATGATTTCGCAACAATGCAGTAAAAACAAATCTTTGACAAGAGCTTTTACTGTATTTATCATTATAAAATGTGTGGGTATTGCACAGAAACAACCAAGTAGTTGAACAAGTATTTCTTACCGTAATTGACCTGAGGATAACATTTTCTATGACTGCAAAGAGGATATTGCCTGGATCAAGGATGGTCTTTTGTTTTTTAACTGAAACACTATAGATTAGATTGTAGTAATAAAAATACAATCTCAATATAAAGCTTCTCATCTTTCTGACACATGATGATTGCATATTGTCTACATTTAAAGCTTTGAAAATGTGATAGAGTTCTTGAGCAAATGCTAACTACAAAATAGTATGATCTGAATTCTACAATATCTTCCAAGGATTCCAAGAGTCCACAAAAGGGTTTGAAGTAAGGATTTTCCTGACCTACAAAAAAAGTAAAAACAAACCTTATCAGGTAGGACAAACAGGGTAGATTAAATCTAAGCATTGAATTATTACATTTGTCCTACTTACTTTGATTTGGAGTTTTCCAACAAAATTATCAATAAATCCACACATCTTCTTCTATGTCCTCTAAGGTAATCTTTTCTTAATGGAAGGTCCAAAATGTTCTCACAGTCCAACATTTAAAAGATGTCCCCATTGCCAAAAATGGAAGAACACATCCAACGTTCTTCTAGAAAAATCATCTACCATGCTATTGCTCATGGATGCACAAAAATTATTGCTCAGAGCTCTGTGAATGCATAGTTTTACGTCAATGCAGTAAAACAACTCTCTGACAAGAGTTTTTACTTATTCATCATTGTGAAATGTGTGGGCATTGCACAAGTACAGACAAGTAGTTGAACATGACCTTCTTCCATATTTGGCCCAAAAAAACATGTTTCAATTACTACAAAGGGGGAATTGCCTGGATCGAGGACGACCTTTGATTTTTCTAACTAAGGAAAGTAAACAGATTAGCTTGAAGTAATAAAAATGCAATCTCAATGTAAAGCCTCTCAGCTTTCTGACATATGATGATTGCATATAATCTACATCCATAGCTATATACATGTAATTGAATGGTGTAGTAAATACTTACCTTCCAATTGGGGCACAACGTGAATTCTATAATGTATTCCATTGATTCAAAGAGTCCACAAAGTGCTTCTAGAGAAATTATTTTCTGACCTACACAAAACAAAACAAAAAATGTCACCTAGGACCAATGGAGAAGATAGAATGCAAAAATTGAAATACAAAATTTGTTTTACTTACTTTGATTAGGTGTTTTCCAAAAATTGATGAACAAAAGCTACACATATTCTTCAAGGAGTTTCTAATGGAATCCATTCTTGATAAAAGTTCCAAAAATGTCCTCAAAATGTAACACTTAGAAGATGCTTGTTTGTCAAGGAAGGAAGAATCTTCTACGGTTCTTCCTCAAAGTGAATTAACTATTCCATGGCCCATGCAATAAGCAAAACAATTTACGCACTAGGCTCTGTGCATGCACATGATTTCACAACAATGCAGTAAAAACAAATCTTTGACAAGAGCTTTTACTGTATTTATCATTGTAAAATGTGTGGGTAATGCACAGAAACAACCAAGTAGTTGAACAAGTATTTCTTACCGTAATTGGCCTGAGGATAACATATTTCTATGACTGCAAAGTGGATATTCCCTGGATCAAAGATGGTCTTTTGTTTTTTAACTGACACACAACAGATTAGATTGTAGTAATAAAAATGCAATCTCAATGTAAAGCCTCTCAGCTTTCTGACACATGATGATTGCATATTGTCTACATTTAAAGCTTTGAAAATGTGATAGAGTTCTTGAGCAAATGCTTACCACACAATTGGAGTATGACCTGAATTCTACAATATCTTCCAAGGATTCCAAGAGTCCACATAAGGCTTTCAGGTAAGGATTTTCCGGACCTACAAAAAAAGTAAAAAACAAACATATCAGGTAGGACAAACAGGGTAGATTAAATCCAAACATTGAATCATTACATTTGTCCTACTTACTTCGATTTGGAGTTTTCCAAGAAAATGATCAATAAATCCAAACATCTTCTTCGAGGTTCTTCTGAGGTAATCTTTTCTTGATGGAAGGTCCAAAATGTTCTCACTGTACAATATTTAGAAGATGCTCTTTGTCAAAAATGGAAGAACACATCCAAGGCTATTCTAGAAAAATCTTCAACCATGCTATTGCTCATGGAATGCACAAAAATTATTGCTCAAAGCTCTGTGCATGCATAGTTTCACAACAATGCAGTAAAACAACTCTTTGACAAGAGCTTTTAATGTATTTATCATTGTGAAATGTGTGGGCATTGCTAAAGAACAGCCAAGCAATTGAATGTGACCTTTTTTCCTTAATTGGCATGAGAATAACATGTTTCAAAAACTTCAAAGGGGGAATTGCATACATCGAGGACGGCCTTTTATTTTTTCAAGGAGATTTGTACAAGGTAAATGGGATTTTGAATAAGGAAGGTTCTCACTCCATTTTGCAACGCCTTTCCATACCCTGTGGACTGCGCTTGATCGGAGCCAATTTCATCCTACAACAAGACAATGACCCAAAGCACACCTCCAAATTATACATGAACTATTTAGGGAAGAAGCAGGCAGCTGGTATTCTATCTGTAATGGAGTGGCCAGCGCAGTCACCAGATCTCAACCCCATTGAGCTTTTGTGGGAGCAGCTTGACCGTATGGAACTCAAAAAGTGCCCATCAAGCCAATCCAACTTGTGGGAGGGGCTTCAGGAAGCATGGGGTGAAATTTCTCAAGATTACCTCAGCAAATTAACAGTTAGAATGCCAGAGGTCTGCAAAGCTGTAATTGCTGCAAAGGGAGCATTCTTTGACAAAAGCAAACTTTAAAGGAGAAAATTATTCTTTCTAATAAAAATCATTATTTATAACCTTGTCAATGTCTGGACCATATTTTCAATTCATTTTGCAACTCATTTGATAAATAAAAGTATGAGTTTTCATGGAAAACACAAAATTGTCTGAGTGACCCCCAAACTTTTGAACGGTAGTGTACACTAGCTATTGAGCCTGTTCTACGCTCGGTTGGCGAGCATTTTTATTGGTATATGGTCTCTCATGCTAGTATGTGCTGCCCCCATTCTGGTATTTGAGCTGCCCCCATCCTGGTATTTGTGTTCCCCAATCCTGTTCCTGCATCCTGCTATGTGCTGCCCTCATCCCTATCCTGGTATGCATGGCATGCCTCATCCCTATCCTGGTATGCATGGCACCCCTCACCACTAATCCTGGTATGCATTGCACCCCTCAGCCCCAATCCTGGTATGCATGGCACCCCTCACCCCCAATCCTGGTATGCATGACACCCCTCAATCCCAATCCTGTATGCATGGCACAACTAACACCCAAACCTGGTATGCATGGCACCCCTTATCCCCAATCCTGGTATGCATGGCACCCCTCATCCCGAATCCTGTTATGCATGGCACCCATCATCCCCAATCCTGGTATGCATGGCACCCCTCATCCCCAATCCTGGTATGCATGGCACCCCTCATCCCCAATCCTGGTATGTATGGCACTCCTAATCCCCAATCCTGGTATGCATTGCACTCATCATCCCCAATCCTGGTATGCATGGCACCCCTCATCCCCAATCCTGGTATGCATGGCACCCCTCATCCAAAATCTTGGTATGCATGGCACCCCTCACCCCCAATCTTGGTATGCATGGCACCCCTCATCCCCAATCCTGGTATGCATGGCACCCCTCACCCCCAATCCTGGTATGCATGACACCCCTCAATCCCAATCCTGTATGCATGGCACAACTAACACCCAAACCTGGTATGCATGGCACCCCTTATCCCCAATCCTGGTATGCATGGCACCCCTCATCCCGAATCCTGTTATGCATGGCACCCATCATCCCCAATCCTGGTATGCATGGCACCCCTCATCCCCAATCCTGGTATGCATGGCACCCCTCATCCCCAATCCTGGTATGTATGGCACTCCTAATCCCCAATCCTGGTATGCATGGCACCCCTCATCCCCAATCCTGGTATGCATGGCACCCCTCATCCCCAATCTTGGTATGCATGGCACCCCTCACCCCCAATCTTGGTATGCATGGCACCCCTCATCCCCAATCCTGGTATGCATGGAACTCCTCATCCCCAATCCTGGTATGCATGGCACCCCTCATCCCAATCCTGGTATGCATGGCACCCCTCATCCCCAATCCTGGTACGCATGGCACCCCTCATCCCCAATCCTGGCATGCATGGCACCCCTCATCCTGGTATACATGGCTCCCTCATCCCTATCCTGGTATGTATGCTACCCTTCATCCTGGTATGCATTGTACTCCTCATCCAAATCCTGGTATGCATGGCCCCTGCAGATCCATATACTGGTATGCATGGTACCCCTCATCCCTATCCTGGTATGCATGGCACCCCTCATCCCCAATCCTGGTACGCATGGCACCCCTCATCCCCAATCCTGGTATGCATGGCACTGCTTATCCCCAATCCTGGTATGCATGGCACCCCTCATCCCAATCCTGGTTTGCATGGCACCCCTCATCTCCAATCCTGGTATGCATAGCACCCCTCATCCCCAATCCTGGCATGCATGGCACCCCTCATCCTGGTATGCATGGCTCCCTCATCCCTATCCTGGTATGTATGGTACCCCTCATCCTGGTATGCATGGTACCCCTCATCCCTATCCTGGTATGCATGGTACTCCATCCCTCATCCTGATATACATGGTACCCCTTATCCCTATTCTGGTATACATGGCCACTCACCCGAATTCTGGTATGCATGGCCCCCCATATCCCTATCCTGGTATGCATGGTACCCCTCATCCCTATCCTGGTATGCATGGCACCCCTCATCCCTCAATCCTTGTATGCATGGCACTCCTCATCCCCAATCCTGGTATGCATTGCACCCATCATCCCCAATCCTGGTATGCATGGCACTCCTCATCCCCAATCCTGGTATGCCTGGCACCCCTCATCCCCAATCTTGGTATGCATGGCACCCGTCAACCCCAATCTTGGTATGCATGGTACCCCTCAGCCCCAATCTTGGTATGCATGGCACCCCTCATCGCCAATCCTGGTATGTATGGCACTCCTCATCCCCAATCCTGGCATGCATTGCACCCATCATCCCCAATCCTGGTATGCATGGCACTCCTCATCCCCAATCCTGGTATGAATGGCACCCCTCATCCCCAATCTTGGTATGCATGGCACCCCTCAACCCCAATCTTGGTATGCATGGTACCCCTCAGCCCCAATCTTGGTATGCATGGCACCCCTCATCCCCCATCCTGGTATGCATGGCACTCCTCATCCCCAATCCTGGTATTTATGGCATCCCTCATCCCCAATCCTGGTATGTGTGGCACTCCTCATCCCCAATCCTGGTATGCATTGCAGCCATCATCCCCAATCCTAGTATGCATAGCACTCCTCATCCCCAATCCTGGTATGCCTGGCACCCCTCATCCTCAATCTTGGTATGCATGGCACCCCTCAACCCCAATCTTGGTATGCATGGCACCCCTCATCCCCAATCCTGGTATGCATGGCACTCCTCATCTCCAATCCAGGTATGCATGGCACCCCTCAACCCCAATCTTGGTATGCATGGCACCTCTCATCCCCAATCCTGGTATGCATGGCACTCCTCATCCCCAATCCTGGTATGCCTAACTCCCCTCATCCCCAATCCTGGTATGTATGGCACTCCTCATCCCCAATCCTGGTATGCATAGCACCCATCATCCCCAATCCTGGTATGCATGGCACCCCTCAACCCCAATCCTGGCATGCATGGCACCCCACATCCTGGTATATATGGCTCCCTCATTCCTATTCTGGTATGTATGGTACCTCTCATCCTCGTATACATGGTACTCCTCATCCGAATCCTGGTATGCATGGCCCCCCCCAGATCCCTATCCTGGTATGCATGGTACATCTCATCCCTATCCTGGTATGCATGGCACCCCTTATCCAAAATCCTGGTATGCATGGTACCCCTAATCCCAAATCTTGGTATGCATGGCACCCCTCATACCCAATCCAGGTATGCATGGCACCGCTCATCCCCAATCCTGGCATGCATGGCACCCCTCAACCGCAATCTTGGTATGCAAGGCACCCCTCATCCCCAATCCTGGTATGCATGGCACCACTCATCCCAATGCTGGTATGCATGGCACCCCTCATCCCCAATCCTGGTATGCAAGGCACCCCTCATTCGCAATCCTGGCATGCATGGCACCCCTCATACTGGTATGCATGGTACCACTCATCCAAATCCAGGCATGTATGGACCCCTCAGAGCCCTATCCTGGTATGCATGGTACCCCTCATCCCTATCCTGGTATGCATGGTACCCCTTATCCAAAATCCTGTTATGCATGTCACCCCTAATACACAATCCTGGTATGCATGGCACCCCTCATCCCCAATCCTGGTATGCATGGCACCCCTCATCACCAATCCTGGTAAGCATGGCACCACTCATCCCCAATCCTGGTATGCATGGCACCCCTCATCCCAATCCTGGTATGCATGGCACCTCTCATCCCCAATCCTGGCATGCATGGCATCCATCATCCCCAATCCTAGTATTCATGGCACCCCTCATCCCCAATCTTGGTATGCATGGCACCCAATCCCTCATCCAGATATACATGCCACCCTCAGCCCTTTCCTGGTATACATGACCCCTCATCCGAATCCTGGTATGCATTGGCCCCCCAGATTCATATCCTGGTATGCATGGCACCCCTCATCCTCAATCCTGGTGTGCATGGCACCCCTCATCCCCAATCCTGGTATGCATGGCACCCCTCATTCCCAATCCTGGTATGTATGGCACTCCTCATCCCCAATCCTGGTATGCATGGCACCCATCATCCCCAATCCTGGTATGCATGGCACCCCTCATCCCCAATCCTGGTATGCATGGCACCCCTCTTCCCCAATCTTGGTATGCATGGCACCCCTCAACCCCAATTTTGGTATGCATGGCACCCCTCATCCCCAATCCTGGTATGCATGACATTCCTCATCCCCAATCCTGGTTTGCATGGCTCCCCTCATCCCCAATCCTGGTATGCATGGCACCCCATCTCTCATCCTGGTATGCATGGCCCCCTCATCCCCCAATCCTGGTATGTGTGACCCCCTCATCCCTCAATCCTGGTATGTATGGCACCCCTCATCCCCCAATCCTGGTATGTATGGTGCCTAATCCCTCATACTGATATGCCTGGCTTCCTCATCCCCAATCCTGGTATGCATGGTACTTCTCATCCCCAATCCTGGTATGCATGGTACTCCTCATCCCTTTCATGGTATGTATGGTACCCCTCATCCTGGTATACATGGCACCCCATCCCTCATCCTGCTATGCATGATACCCCGCATCCCTATTCTGGTATGTATGGTATCCCTCATGCTGGTATACATGGCACCCCTCATCCCAATTCTGGTATGTATGGCCTCCTCATCCCTCAATCCTTGTATGCATGGCACTCCATCCCTCATCCTAGTATGCATGGAACCCTGCATTCCTATCCTGGTATGCATGGTACCCCTCAACCCTACTCTCGTATGCATGGTACCCCTCATCCTGGTATGCATGGCACCCCATCCCTCATCCTGGTATGCATGGTACCCAATCCCTCATCCTGGTATGCATTGTACCACACACCCCTATTCTGGTATGTATGGTACCTCTCATCCTGGTATACATGGCACTCCTCATCCCAATTCTGGTATGTATGGCATCCCTCATCAACCAATCCTAGTAAGTATGCCCTCCTCATCCCCCAATCCTGATATGCATGACACCCAACCCCTCATCCTGGTATGCATGGCTCCCTCATCCCCAATCCTGGTATGTATGGCCCCCTCATCCCTATCCTGGTATGCATGGCACTCCTCATCCCCCAATCCTGGTGTGCATGGCACCACATATTCCTATTCTAGTATGCATGGTACCCTTCATCCCTATTCTTGTATGCATGGTACCCCTCATCCTCTTATGCATGGCACCCCATCCATCATCCTGGTATGCATGGTTCTCCTCATCCCCAATGCTGGTATGTATGGCACCCCCCATCCCCAATGCTGGTATGCATGGCCCACCTCACCTCCCAATCCTGGTAGGCATGGTACCCTCACCCCCAATACTTGTAAGCATGGTACCCATCACCCCCAATCCTGATATGCATGGCCCCCCTCACCTCCCAATCCTGGTATGCATGGTCCCCTCACCCCCCAATCCTGGTATGCATGGTGCCCCTCATCTCCCAATCCTGGTATGCAAGGCACCCCTCAGCCCCAATCCTGGTATGCATGGTGCCCCTCACCTCCCAATCCTGGAATGCATGGTCCCATCACCCCCTAATCCTGGTGTGCATAGTATCCCTCACCCCACAATTCTGGTATGCATGGTACCCCTCATCCCCCAATCCTGGTATCCATGATATCCCTCATCCCCCAATCCTGGTAAGCATGGTCCCCTCACCCCCAATCCTGGTATGCATGGTCCCCTCACCCCTCAATCCTGGTATGCATGGTCCCCTCACCCCTCAATCCTGGTATGCATGGTCCCATCACACCTCAATCCTGTTATGTATGGTACCCCTCATCCCCCAATCCTGGTATGTGTGGCCACCTCTTCCTCCAATCCTGGTATGTGTGGCCCCCTCATCCCCCAATCCTGGTATGTGTGGCCCCCTCATCCCCCAATCCTTGTATGTGTGGCCACCTCTTCCCCCAATCCTGGTATGTGTGGCACTCCTCATCCCCCAATCCTGTTATGCATGGCACCACATATTCCTATTCCGGTATGCACGGTATCCCTCATTCCTATTCTGGTATGCATGGTTCCCCACATCCTGGTATGCATGGCACCCCATCCATCATCCTGGTATGCTTGGTACTCCTCATCCCCAATGCTGGTATGCATGGCACGTCTCATCACCAATCCTGGTATGCATGGTCCCCTCACCCCCAAATCTGGTTTGCATGGTACCCCTCACCTCCCAATCCTGGTATGCATGGCACCCCTCATCCCCAATCCTGGTAGGTATGCATGGCTCCCCTCACCTCCCAATCCTGGTATGCATGGTCCTCTCACCCCCCCAATCCTGGTATGCACGGTACCCCTCACCCCCCAATCCTGTTATGCATGGCACCACATATTCCTATTCCGGTATGCACGGTATCCCTCATTCCTATTCTGGTATGCATGGTTCCCCACATCCTGGTATGCATGGCACCCCATCCATCATCCTGGTATGCTTGGTACTCCTCATCCCCAATGCTGGTATGCATGGCACGTCTCATCACCAATCCTGGTATGCATGGTCCCCTCACCCCCAAATCTGGTTTGCATGGTACCCCTCACCTCCCAATCCTGGTATGCGTGGCACCCCTCATCCCCAATCCTGGTAGGTATGCATGGCTCCCCTCACCTCCCAATCCTGGTATGCATGGTCCTCTCACCCCCCCAATCCTGGTATGCACGGTACCCCTCACCCCCCAATCCTGGTATGCATGGTACCCCTCATCCCCCAATCCTGGTAAGCATGGTCCCCTCATCCCCAATCCTGGTATGCATGGTCCCCTCACCCCCAATCCTGGTATGCCTGGTCCCCTCACCCCTCAATCCTGGTATGCATGGTCCCCTCACCCCCTCAATCCTGGTATGCATGGTCCCCTCACCCCTCAATCCTGGTATGTATGGTACCCCTCATCCCCTAATCCTAGTATGTGTGGCCCCCTCATCCCCCAATCCTGATATGTGTGACCCCCTCATCCCCCAATTCTGGTAAGTGTGGACCCCTTATCCCCCAATCTTGGTATGTGTGGCCCCCTCATCTCCTAATACTGGTATGTGTGGCCCCCTCATCCCCCAATCCTGGTGTGTGTGGCCCCCTCACCCCCTCAATCTTGGTATGTGTGACCCCCTCATCCCCCAATCCTGGTATGTGTGGCCCCCTCACCCAACAATCCTGGTATGTGTGACCCCCTCATCCCTTTCACGCTGCACACATACAAAAAAACACATATACTCACCTTTCTTCCCTGTGCTCCAGCGCTGCGGTGCCCTGTTCTGCCGGAGGCCGGGAGAGGAGTGTGGCGCCAGAGTACAAGCATGCCCATACTGCGCTTTCCGGTGCCATTTTGCTGAAGACACACTGCAAATGTGTTTTCAGTAAAATGGCGCAGGATAGCACTATGCGCATGCGCTGATTCCGATGCCTTCACTCCTGCCCCGGTCTCCGACGAGAAGAGAGGCGCCGTGGCAGCGTTCCTCCCGGTCAGGTATGTAACTGTGGCGCCGGAGATCGCTGTATGTGTAGACACTGAACGCATACTGCGATCCCCGGCGCCACACACTCCTCTTACCTGTAACGGCTCCATGCGTTCTTCTGTCTGGAGCCAGACTGCGCAGGTGTGTCGAACTTGTGCAGTCTATAGAGGCTTCAGACAGAGGGACACTTTTAGCGTTATATTATAGATATACTGTATATATATACCGCATTTTTTGGACTATAAGACACACTTTTTCCTCCAAAATTTTAAAGGAAAGTGGGAGGTGCGTCTTATAATCCGAATGTGGGGGGTATATATATATACTGTGTAGTTGTGGGGGGAGCAGTAGCAGCGGAGGAGCGAGGCACAGGAGGCAGCAGCCGCATGCTGCAGCCTACATTGTCCCTGCTGCTAAAGACAATTAATATTCAGTTCTCCCCACGCCCATGGGTGTGGGGAGCACTGAATATTCTTTCTCCTTAATAGCCGGCACACAGTGTATCCACAGAGCGGCTCCTGCTGCTGTCGGACGATCACGTGTGCCTGCTATTAAAGGGCATGAATATTCACCCCTCTCCACACTCATGGGAGTAGAGAGGGGTGAATATTCATGCTCTTTAATAGCGGGCACATGCGATCGCCTGGCTGCAGCAGGAGCCACGCTGCGGCTACACTGTGTGCCGGCTATTAAGGAGAATGAAGTCACTGCTCTCCATGCACACAGTCCCGGCGTGGGGAGCAGTGACTATTCTCACAGCTGATCTCACCTTGTGAGGGTGCATGGCAGTGAGGCTCACATGGTGAGATCAGTGCTGGCAGCAGAGCAGGATGCAGTGCTGGAACACAGGGAAGAAAGGTGAGTAGAAGTGTTTATTTTTTTAATGTGCAGCTTGATGGGGATTAGGGGTGCCATGCATACCAGGATGGGGATTGCTGTGCCATGCATACCAGGATAAGGATGAGGGGTGCCATACATACCAGGATAAGGATGAGGGATGCCATGCATACCAGGATAGGGATGAGGAGTGCCTTGCATACCAGGATAAGGATGAGGGGTGCCATGCATACTAGGATAAGGATAAGGGATGCCATGCATACCAGGATAAGGATGTGGGATGCAGTGCATACCAGGATAAGGATGAGGTGTGCCATGCATACCAGGATAAGGATGAGGGATGCCATGCATACCAGGATGAGGGGAGCCTTGCATTCCAGGATGGAGATCAGGGGTGCCATGCATACCAGGATGGAGGGGTGCCAAGCATACCAGGATGGAGGGGGTGCCATGCATACCAGAATGAGGGGTGCCATGCATACTAGGATGGAGGGGTGCCATGCATACCAGGATGGAGGGGTGCCATGCATACAGTATACAGTATATAGATTTATCAATATTTTTCAACAATCTGACCAGAAAAAAAAAAACAAAGTCCAGGAAGAAACATATATGATGTCAATCACAAACCATCCATATACCTCACAGTCACGTTTCTATGGACATGTACTATTATGCAGTATATGGATCCTAAATGGCCTGAACACTTGTGTACTTAGATTAATGGAATTTTCTTTGGACGCATTTCCCCTCTCTTTCGGTCATTCAGGGGTTCATCAGGGAATTCCTTCAATTAGGATAAGAAAAGGAGACCATAAGATATACTGCAATGAGGATAACAGCTCACAGGCCCAGGCAATATGCCCCACATAGCCCCTACATACAATATGAGCCCCCACACAGCCCCCCATATACAATATTAGCCCCCACATAGCCCCATACATACAATATGAGCTCCCATATAGCTCCCTATATACAGTATAAGCCTCACATAGCTACCTATATACAGTATGAGCCCCCATATAGCTACCTAGATACAGTATGAGCCCGCACATAGCTTCCTATATAAAGTGTGAGCCCCCGCATAGCCTCCTATATACAGTATGAGCCCGCACATAGCCCCTACATACAAAATAAGCCTTCACACAGCCCCCTACATATGATATGAGTCCACACACAGACCCTTACATACAGTATGAGCCCCTACATGGCTCCCTTTATACAGTATAAGCCCCACATAGCTCCCTATATAAAGTATGATCCCCCATATAGCTACCTAGATACAGTATGAGCTCGCACATAACCTTCTGTATACAGTATGAGCCACACATAATCTCCTGTATACAGTGTAAGCCCTCATATAGCCTCCTATATACAGTATGAGCACCCACATAGCCTTCTGGATACAGTATGAGCCCATACATAGCCTCCTGTATACAGTGTGAGCCCCCATATAGCCTCCTGTATACAGTATGAGCACGCACATAACCTCCTGTGTACAGTATGAGCCTGCACATAGCCCCTATATACAGTTGGAGCCCGCACATAGACTCCTGTATACAATATGAGCCCACACATAGCCTCCTACATACAGTATGAGCCCATTATAATGATGGCAATCTGGCAATGGACCCCCTTGGAGCCATGGGCCGTGAACAGTAGCCCAGATTGCCTTCATTATAATCCGCCTATGCATGTGGTCACAATTCCCCTGTATTCCCCGTGTGAATAGGTGGTTACGTGCTCATTAGTCTCAATTCTAGTCCCTGAGTCCGCATCAAAGTCAGGGAGCCAGCATATGACATAACTGTATGTCATATGTCAGATAGGGGATAGAGGGGTATTTCACTAACTGTTGTATCAAGTGGTGCGAATACCTACTGAGATGCATGCAAGATCAGCAGGTATCGTGCACTTATTTTGGAAGATATATAGGGTCGTAAGTTCGTTGGCAGTACCCATATTAGATTTGAAAGAGATTGGCGCCAGAGTACAACTTTAACCCTTTCACCCTGAAGTCTGTTTTCATCTTCCTGACCTGGCCATTTTTTTCAATTCTGACCAGTGTCACTTTGTGATGTAATAACTCTGAAACGCTTCAACGGATCCCAGTGATACTGTAATTGTTTTTTGTGACATATTGTACATCATGATAGTGGTAACATGTCTTAGATATGACTTGCGTTTATTTGTGAAAAAGTTGGAAATTTGGCGATTGTTGTAAATCAAATATCACAGAGCTTGTAAACCAAGTATTGCAGAGATGGATTACAGCGTGGGACAGTATGTCGAATACGTGAGTATTATGGTTGTTTTTTATTTTAGTTTTTTTACAGGGGACAAGGACTTTGATGGATTAGGTGTAAGGTGAGCATTTTTGTTGTTTATTATTTTCTGTCTTTTACAGGGGACTCGTGCATTAGAGGAAAATTTGTAAGGTGAGCACAAATGTGTTTTTTATTTTTAAATAAATGTGTAAAACAGTGTAGACTTTTATTTCAAATAAAAGATTTTATTCAAGCTCTTTGTTTCTTTCCCAACTTTTACTATACGGTTAGTAATGGGGGTGTCTTATAGGCCTCTCCATTACTAACCCCTGGGCTTCATGTCAGCAGCCAATACAAGGCTGACACGAACCCTAGCACTATTACCACACTTGCCATTACACCAGAACAAGTGATATTAGCTGAGGCTAAGCACGAGATTTGGTGCATCTTATTGATGCGCTATTTCTGAGGCTGCTGAGGGCTGATGTTACTAGCTTCAGAGGGGGCCAGTATCCAGGGCCCCTTCCCTGCTATTAATATCAGCCCAAAGCTGTCTGGTTAGCCTTTGCTGGTTAGAATTTATAGGGGAACCCTACATCATTTTTTTTCTGGGGTCCCCCTGTAATTTAGCCAGTAAACGCTAATCAAACAGCTGTGGGCTGTTATTAATAGCCACATAACATTTTTGGCTAATGGCCCCTTCCCTGGCTAGTAAAGTCAGCCCCCAGTGGTCGGCTTTCCCTCTGCTGGTTATGATGTCGGAGCTCACGCCGCTTTTTAATGTATTTTATTTATTTAGTAGATACATCAAAGTAGAGACAACAACACACGCAAACCACTGATTATACAGATATCAACATTTTTGTATCTATCATCTGTTCTCGCTCCTGCAAGTCCTGTGTTGTTAAATTTCTTGCAATTAAACTTTATAAATACATTTTTAAATATCATTCATTTTTTTCCTGGACAAAACATGGCTGCTGCATACGGACACATGGATGGCACACAGTCACACGGACAGCACACGGATGTCACACGGATGTCACATACGGACACACGGATGGCACACAGACACGGACCACGGATCTCACTAGTACTGTTTTTTCCTGAATCACCAGGACGTGTGAAGGATGCCTTAAAGACGCTTATTATTGCAAAAAACAAGTTTTTGTATTCCCATATTTTGAAAGCTATAACTTTTACATATTTCGGCTGACAGAGTCATGTGAGAGGGTTTTTTTTTTTGCGGGATGGGTTGATGTTTTTATTGGAACCATTTTCGGGCACAGGACATTTTTTGATCTCTTTGTATTCCGATTTTTGGGAGGCAGAATAAACAAAAATTCAAGAATTGTTTTTCGTTTTTTTTTTTAAGGCCATTCCGCGTGTGGTATAATTGATAAGGCAGCTTTATTCTTCAGGTCAGTATGTTTACAGCAATACCACATTCATATCTTTTTTTAAGTTCTGTCACTCAACTCAAGGGGGCCGAATAATATTGCACTCCCCACTTTTCAGTTTTTAATTTGTTAAAAAAGTTTAAAATATCCAATAAATTTCATTCCACTTCACGATTGTGTCCCACTTGTTGTTGATTCTTCCCAAAAAAATGTGAATTTTATATCTTTATGCTTGAAGCCAGAAATGTGGCAAAAGGTAGAAAAGTTCAAGGGGGCCAAATACTTTCACAATACACTGTATATATATATATATACAATGCCTACAAGTAGTATTCAACCCCCTGCAGATTTAGCTGGTTGACACATGCGGAATTAACTTGGCATTGTGACATTTGTACTGTAGATCAGCCTGGAAGTGGGAAATGCACTGCAGCAAATTTTGTTTTTGTTTTTTTTAAAACATTAAAAGTTAATTCAGAGTGTCATTTATTATTCAACCCCTCAAACCACAAGAATTCTGTTTGGTCCCCCTAAAGTATTAAGAAGTAGTTCAGGCACCAAGAATAATGAGCTTCACATGTGTGGATTAAAGATCTCTTTTGCCAGCCTTTTCTGACTATTTAAGACCCTCCCCAAACTTGTGAACAGCACTCAGACATGGTCAACATGGGAAAGACAAAGGAGCATTCCAAGGCCATCAGAGACAAGATCGTGGAGGGTCACAAGGCTGGCAAGGGGTACAAAACCCTTTCCAAGGAGTTGGGCCTACCTGTCTCCACTGTTGGGAGCATCATCCGTAAGTGGAAGGCTTATGGAACTACTGTTAGCCTTCCACGGCCTGGACAGCCTTTGAAAGTGTCCTCCCGTGCCGAGGCCAGGCTTGTCCGAAGAGTCAAGGCTAACCCAAGGACAACAAGGAAGGAGCTCCGGGAAGATCTCATGGCAGTGGGGACATTGGTTTCAGTCAATACCATAAGTAACGTACTCCACCGCAATGGTCTCCGTTCCAGACGAGCCCGTAAGGTACCTTTACTTTCAAAGCGTCATGTCAAGGCTCGTCTACAGTTTGCTCATGATCACTTGGAGGACTCTGAGACAGACTGGTTCAAGGTTCTATGGTCTGATGAGACCAAGATCGAGATCTTTGGTGCCAACCACACACGTGATGTTTGGAGACTGGATGGCACTGCATACGACCCCAAGAATACCATCCCTACAGTCAAGCATGGTGGTGGCAGCATCATGCTGTGGGGCTGTTTCTCAGCCAAGGGGCCTGGCCATCTGGTCCGCATCCATGGGAAGATGGATAGCACGGCCTACCTGGAGATTTTGGCCAAGAACCTCCGCTCCTCCATCAAGGATCTTATGATGGGTCGTAATTTCATCTTCCAACAAGACAACGACCCAAAGCACACAGCCAAGAAAACCAAGGCCTGGTTCAAGAGGGAAAAAGTCAAGGTGTTGGAGTGGCCTAGTCAGTCTCCTGACCTTAAACCAATTGAAAACTTGTGGAAGGAGCTCAAGAATAAAGTCCACATGAGACACCCAAAGAACCTAGATAACTTGGAGAAGATCTGCATGGAGGAGTGGGCCAAGATAACTCCACAGACCTGTGCCGGCCTGATCAGGTCTTATAAAAGACGATTATTAGCTGTAATTGCAAACAAGGGTTATTCCACAAAATATTAAACATAGGGGTTGTATAATAATTGACCCACACTTTTATGTTTAAAATTTAATAAAATTCAACTGAGCAACATAACTTTTTGGTTTGTAAGATTTATGCTTCTGTTCATAAAACCTACTCTCGTTTGCAGTTTGAAGGCTCTAACTTATTTGCATCTTATCAAACCAGCTAAATCTGCAGGGAGTTGAATACTACTTGTAGGCACTGTATATATATATATATATATATATATATGGGTGTACATACGGTATATATTATATACACACAGTATATAGTAAGTGTGTGTCTGTATATATATGTATACTGTATGTGTGCATGTATGCAGTATATTGTGTGTAAATACATTTTTAAACTGAATATATATGTTACTATTATAGAGTATCGCCAAAAGCCTACTAAGTGGGTGCAAAGCTCTTTGAACACATACCGCCTGGTCCAATATGATGCATAAAGAAAAAATAAGCAGCATTCCAGGTCACAGCTACATGGGCCAATAAAAAGTCCTCTATTTTTGCATCTTAACCTGGAATGATGCTTATTCTTTCCTTATGTATCATATTGGACCAGAGTGTATGTGTTCCTAGTGCTTTGCACCCACTCAGTAGCCTTTTGGCTCTGCTCCATAATATTTTTTATATATATGTATACTGTATGTGTGCATGTATGCAGTACATTGTGTAAATATACAGTACAGACCAAAAGTTTGGACACACCTTCTCATTTAAAGATATTTCTGTATTTTCATGACTATGTAAATTGCACATTCACACTGAAGGCATCAAAACTATGAATTAACACATGTGGATTATATACTTAACAAAAAAGTCTGAAACAACTGAAAATATGTCTTATATTCTAGGTTCTTCAAAGTAGCCACCTTTTGCTTTGATGACTGCTTTGCACACTCTTGGCATTCTCTTGATGAGCTTCAAGAGGTAGTCACCGGAAATGGTCTTCCAACAATCTTGAAGGAGTTCCCAGAGATGCTTAGCACTTGTTGGCCCTTTTGCCTTCACTCTGCAGTCCAGCTCACCCCAAACCATCTCGATTGGGTTCAGGTCTGGTGACTGTGGGAGCCAGGTCATCTGGCGTAGCACCCCATCACTCTCCTTCTTGGTCAAATAGCCCTTACACAGCCTGGAGGTGTGTTTGGGGTCATTGTCCTATTGAAAAATAAATGATGGTCCAACTAAACGCAAACCGGATGGAATAGCATGGCGCTGCAAGATGCTGTGGTAGCCATGCAGGTTCAGTATGCCTTCAATTTTGAATAAATCCCCAACAGTGTCACCAGAAAAGCACCCCCACACCATCACACCTCCTCCTCCATGCTTCACGGTGGGAACCAGGCATGTAGATTCCATCCATTCACCTTTTCTGCGTCGCACAAAGACACGGTGGTTGGAACCAAAGATCTCAAATTTGCACTTATCAGACCAAAGCACAGATTTCCACTGGTCTGATGTCCATTCCTTGTGTTCTTTAGCCCAAACAAATCTCTTCTGCTTGTTGCTTGTCCTTAGCAGTGGTTTCCTAGCAGCTATTTTACCATGAAGGCCTGCTGCACAAAGTCTCCTCTTAACAGTTGTTGAAGAGATGTGCCTGCTGCTAGAACTCTGTGTGGCATTGACCTGGTCTCTAATCTGAGCTGCTGTTAACCTGCAATTTCTGAGGCTGGTGACTCGGATAAACTTATCCTCAGAAGCAGAGGTGACTCTTGGTCTTCCTTTCCTGGGGCGGTTATCATGTGAGCCAGTTTCTTTGCAGCGCTTGATGGTTTTTGCAACTGCAGTTGGGGACACTTTCAAAGTTTTCCCAATTTTTCGCACTGACTTACCTTCATTTCTTAAAGTAATGATGGCCACTCGTTTTTCTTTACTTAGCTGCTTTTTTCTTGCCATTATACAAATTCTAACAGTCTATTCAGTAGGACTATCAGCTGTGTATCCACCAGACTTCTGCACAACACTACTGATGGTCCCAACCCCATTTATAAGGCAAGAAATCCCACTTATTAAACCTGACAGGGCACACCTGTGAAGTGAAAACCATTTCCAGTGACTACCTCTTGAAGTTCATCAAGAGAATGCCA